>NW_020955424.1:189900-209300 GCF_003031625.1 Empidonax traillii | reverse complement strand
TCACATAGATAACTTGTGAATTGTAACACTTTACTGTGCAGTTTTGTTTGAGGATTTTCTTAATCTCCAGACATGATAAATAATAAGGAAAAAAAATCTCTTATGCCAAAAATCAAACAAGCAAATGTAGAATTTGATTAAAACCTCTGTAAGTGTCAGGTAAAATGTAAGGCCCTTTCAGATTTTTATTAGATACTGAACTCTTTTGTCAGCTGGTATAAATCAGTCAGCTTCAATTTATGTTAATAGAACTAGTCTGACGTGTACCAGTTGAGGAACTGGCTCTTTCAGCTACAGCATGTGTATGTTAAGTATCTATGTTAAGTCAATCAAAAAATTTTCTATGACAAATGATGAGGGTATGATAGAAACTAGATGGCAGGGAGTTATGTTATATGGTGTACTTTAAAATTCAAGGTCAAAGGTGTATATCCTGTCCAAATCACAGGGACTGAGTCTTGAACATCCAGACATTTCCTTTAGAATTGATGATAAAAATAGGAAAAAAAAAATTAAATAATTTGAAACTACCTGACCATCTATACTGTGTTTGATTGCTGACCTAAGCTGTCACAAAGAACTGATAGCCCACTGCATTTTAAGTGAAGAAGTTGTCACATAAAAATGTCATTGCAATGTCTAGTCCTGTCATCACTTCTAGTGAAGAGATCAAAGCCTAAATGGATAACAGCAGCTAAACTGCTCCTCTTTGGGATGTGTTCTTTCAGGCCAGAGTTTAAAACTCTTGGTTACATGAATGAAGATAGATAGTCTGAAAGATGTTCATCTAACTCTTCATTTAACTCTTTTGGATGAGATTCATTCTACTTGACTACAGTCTTCTAACTCTTAGGGTATTGTCCTGTGCTTTCAGTGTTGTGAACAGACCCTTTCCAGTCATTTATCACGTCTGCCTGGGGAGTTATCAGGTTTTATGTTGAGCTGAATCCCCTTCCAGTGGATTTTGTGTTTCTCCTTGAGTACAGAAGGGGTTTAGATGAATGCCCTAGCCTGCCCACTCACTTTGTAGAGCGGATGACTAAAATCTGGGCACTGAGAGCAGAGGAGATGGGGTTTCTAGGCAGGACTCGGCATGGTAGATGACAGAACACATCTCCTAGCCATGAGGATGTTGTAACCACACAGCCATCCTGGGTAAGAGCAGTCCCTGCCAACATTTTGGAGACCATCCACAGGCCACATGCAAAAGCCAGAGGGCAAAGGGCACTTTGAGTTTTATAAGTGGTGTATCCAGCTAGTACAAGGTCAGCACTAGGGTTCAGGTTCAGCTCCCACATTAAACTGGGAAAAAATAGACGCTTGGGGAAAACCAGCATGCACTCTAGTACTCACAGACCCGTGCTCTACATTCCTGGCTGGATGGCGTGTGGAACTAGATCCTCTCTGGGCCTCAAATTGTTCTGATGATGCCACTTACTGCAGCAAAAGGAACGGACATATTTCTATTTCACTAGCTTTAAAAAAAAAAAGAAAAAAAGTAAAAAAAAAGAAAGGTAAATCTTTTTTTAAAGATATCTATAGTTGGAAATAAAAAGTTGTAGTGATTGCACTGTGGGAAGAGGGAGAGAAGTTCATTAACAGCAGCTGTTATGAGGAGCATGTGAAAATTTTTTAATGTTGTTTTCTTCTCCTGGGCAAAAGGATCTACTAGCACCTCCCATGACCTCCCCCCTTCTCTGTTAGCAGCATTCCAAATGGGTTTAATGTTTATATGGATGGTAATAGTTTATTGCTAGATTCTAAATATGTTACATAAAACATGTGTTCTGATTTTCAGTTGATCATGCTGTACCAGAGGGGAGGAAATGCAATTAAAATAAAAATGACACACTAACTGGTATTTCTGAAGGCAGTTTTTAGAATTTAAATTGTGACCTCAGTGTAGACCATAAATATAAAATTCATATGTGCTCTGCTTCCTGCATATAATTACCTATCACAAGGTTCATAGTTTAAATGAAATTCTTTATGAAGCAAGAAATAGTATAATAGTGTTTTCTGGCTTAGTGCCCTGCAGGATACATCAACCAAAGATACTTTTTCTAATTTTAAAGAGAAATAAAAACATGTGGAACACATGCACTTTTGATGCTGTAATCCTATCAGAATATGTTTGTTTTTATTAAATTTTCCTCATTGAATGCTTCCTTTTCTCAGTGCATTCAGGGGTTGACACCATGTTCCACATGAGTTTAATAGTTATGTGAGCAGTCTGAAGGATCTTTCAGATTCTTTTCTTTCCCCCGTTTATAAATACTTGAAGCCTCCAGTCTGTCTATTGGTAATACTTCTGTCATCTTGGCATGAAGCCTAAACAAACCAAATTTGGGTAGGTGAACTGTGTGAGGATTAAGCCTGCCAGACTAGGTCTAATGCAACATTTTGGCTCATTTAATTACCCTATGCCATTTTTGAAGTAGGTTAAAACCTTTGTTAGTGCACAGGCATGGATTCATCTCTCTACCACAAGTTACCAGTTTTCTGACTGTTCATCTCTGCATGTCTGTGGCTCTGCATCTTTGAAAACCATTTTTGGGACACTTTACTGCCTTGCTCCCTAGTGCAGAATCTCAAAGATGTCCATGTACCTGTTAACATCACCACTGAGATTTAAAAGGCACTGCTGAATTCCAGGTTTATCTTCCTTGTTCTCTAGGCAAATGAGTTAAGCTGATCAATGTGGTTCAGTGTTCACATGAAGTACATCAATCATTTCTGTCATGAAGAGCTCCTCTATATTTTCACACCTCCTACAAGGCATCAAATCATCAGTGGGCATGTAAAAAAATGTCCTTGTTGATTTTGGTCACTAAGAAAGCTATTTATTTTTTTTTATTATTTGCTCTTGCTGCTTTGGTTCTTGCTTTCAATCTTCCAATGCTTCTCTCACTTAAACACAAAGGAGTGTTTTGGTGGCTCCTACAGTCTTAACTGCAATAGGAGGGAATTCAAATTAAAAATATTTACAAATCATGTGGGATATTTCTTTCAAACAATTTTTGCAATCTGTTGCAGTTTGCTGTTTAAATTTGTTCTATGTGTAGAAATACATAAAGAATAAAGTAATGTTGAAAAAAATACTTTTGCAATTTTATGGAAGTTGGTATCTAAAAATCTTTAAAGGTATATGAAGAAATCTGGTGCTGTGTTTTTATAAGAGTGCTGAGTTGAATAGATGCATATGACATTAAAGTCATTTAAAAATCACCAAAATAACAGTGTATGATAAGCAACAAAATCCTAGATATGTTAGTTACTATTTATGCTCTCAGAATAATTATGAAGTCCCCAAATATATTTTATTTAAAAATTCCTTCAGTTGCAATACCACCTTGCTCACTGTAATCTTATTTACATGTGTTTTAAAGCTATGGTAATCTGTTTTTTTGGTGTGTGCTCAAGGATGTCTGTGGCTATTATATGTACATGACCACACAAGAAAATGTGACAGGTAAAGAGAAATGTATGAAACCTGTGTAGAGATGGCAGCCTACAAAGATGGCAGTGAGAGATGTTCTTGTTGCAGTAATCTGATCGTGGCGGAATGACAGCATTAGAAAATACAGGAAGAAAAATGTTTAGAAAGCACAGAAATGCTAGCAGCTCTTCTATCAGTAGAAGAAATAAAGTTTAAGATTTGTTTAAGAGCTCAGTTCAATAACCTAAATATATTTGTCTAAATACCAGTGAAGACCACTGCTATCACAGACTATGAACGTCTAGTCAATTAAGCCAAAGGAGTCTGAAGATACTTTCTGCTCAGCCTAAAGCAGGTGCCAGTGAAGGTCAGCTGTGTAGCTCTCCAAACAGCAAAGGAGATTCTCTAGATCTTCATTTGCTATCTTCACTGATAAGAGCTTGGAAATATTCCTTGTATGTAGATACTTACATCTGGACACAAACTTCCTGGACTCTTCAGTTTGGAGGTGTTTGGTTTTTGTTTGTTTTTGTTTTTTGTTTTGGTTTTGGTTTTGTTTTTGGGGGAGGGATTTTTGTTTGTTTGTTTTTTGTGCTTTTTTAAAAAATTAATTAGTTCCTTGTGCTTGTGTTCCCTAATACGTAACAAGATACAACCACTTGATCAAATTACAATTCTTCTTCCATGTTTTTAACATTGTGATGTCTTTCTCCTGTGTACATTCAGTTTTCTGACTCATCCTATATTTTTTTCCCAAGCAGGGGATATCTGTTATCTGAATATTTATTTTAAGAATATGTGTAGATATGTAATATCTTTAAAAATATTACTACCCATCAAGGAGGTTGTAACTGAGCAATATATTTAGGAGTTACTGTTAGAGTAGGTGGGAAAGCCAAACATTTTTTTTGATGCGTGTGCCTTTAAGTTTAGGTGGTTGTTGATAATAGCTGCACAACATTTTTATTTGTTTGATTCTTCTAATCTGTCCCTGTAAGGGTTAGGACCTCTGTGGTCATCTGTGAACATTTTGTAGATTTTCCTAAATTTCTTTCAGTTTGTCTCTTATGTGAACAGTGTATTACCATCATGCAACTAGGATGCACATGGCATAAGTGTGTTATCATAACGTTATGCATGTGTCCCCTTGTAGATCTTATGTCTTTTAGTAACATCAGTGAGACAACATTTGCTTCTCATTTTCCAGGAGTGGATGCAGGCACCATCTTGTTCTTGTATGCCAACATAATGCATAACAAAAATTGCCGGTCAAAGTTAGAGCATTGTGAATAGGTAACTACCCCAAATCAGAGCATCTTCTGGCAATTTACAGCAGCATCAGACCATATATTTCTTACTTTTCATGTTTTTATTGGTAGCCTTTATCATATCTGAACAGAAGAGTTGTGTTTATCTCCTTCAACACTGAGTGAAATCATGTTGCTTACTACTTATTGAAGAAGTAAATCTTTCTCTTACCTTTGCCCCTCTGCTTGATATATTGTTCAGAGAAATAAAGCTGTTCTCTTCACTAAAACTGACTTGCTTGAGTCTCAGCTTATTCTTTTGTATATTAGGTATGTGTCTTTTCCTTTTCAAGTGTGAGAACTAAAGGAAGGTTCTGCTTCTGTTATTCTTCTGCTCTAGGGTCCTTTGAAAGTTGTTATCTGGGTTAAGCACATTTGAGATTAATCAGTCCACAGAAGACAAGCCAGGTATCCATCATGTCAGACTTTTGTCATTAGTTTTTATTTCAGCCCTTCCAGACACCTGTATAAGCCACTTTAGCAAGAACCAAGCTCAGCTGTATAGCACTGTATTTTTGCTGCCTGGCTTAAATTTTTGTCCTGGACCTTTGCATTATTTTCAATTGTTTGAGTGATGCAAAGTTGCATACATTTGGGTAACTTCTGACTGGAGTGGACATTATTAAAGACAAACATTATTCGTTCAGCAAATGTAATAATGTCTGGAAGTCTCCACGTGTTGTAGAGTGATCCCAGGCTTTTCAGCCATGGAGGTATCAGTTGAAAAAAACCTTATCTCCCCCAGGGAGGAAACCTGGGATCCATTTATGTGTTCTTTGTAGTTGATAAAAGGATTACAAATGGCCAGTTAGTATTTCAAGATTATTCTAAATTACTGATTAGCATGGTAAATTTCAAAACATTAAAACAAATGAAGACATGCTTTTAAAATAGATTTCCTTTAATACTCAGAGCTTCTAGGGCAGTTAGTTATAAAAGGCCAAAGGTCAACCGATTGGTTCCAGTCTGGAAATTTAGACAAGGGAAGTTCTTTAGGGCTCCTGCTTTGGATCAGGACCAATTTGAAAGAGCAACAAGCTTACTTTTTGTTGGTTTTTCTTTCCCAAACCCCCCCACTCCCCACCCCTTTCCCCCTGGAAACAGATTAATTTCTTGCTTGAAGAAGCGGCAATAATAATAGCAATACAGGAGGCCCTCACGCCCTACCATGTGGTAATTTGCATCCATAATGTTTCTATTTGTCTCTTCCTATTTCTGAGAAGATATATAATTGGGTGTTGTACTGAGATTCAGAATCATTAAGACATCATTAAAAATATACTAAAGCACATTTACTAGTACGTGATGTAATTTCATCATAAATAATGAAGAACTAAATGACAACTGTCAAGATATTTCTTATTATGTTAATTTTATTTTTTTTAATTATAGGTCTAAACCTTTCAATAACTACAGAGGTATGTCTGTGTAATTCTTTAATATAGATATGCAGTAAATAATCCATGTTAACCCTGATGGTGAGTAACATGGAGATTCTTCTAGTACTGAGCATTCATATACCAAGTTCGTATATCCGTAGCTTTCATTCACATAGGGA
This sequence comes from Empidonax traillii, assembly GCF_003031625.1. Taxonomy (NCBI): domain Eukaryota; kingdom Metazoa; phylum Chordata; class Aves; order Passeriformes; family Tyrannidae; genus Empidonax; species Empidonax traillii. The sequence goes on along the minus strand of NW_020955424.1, from coordinate 202,996 downwards.
ATCAAAATTTCTCATACAACCTGTTGCGTTGTTTCAATTTTTATTATTTTTTTAATTTTGCTAAGAAGTTTAGTGTCTGTTTAGTTCATTAAAATGAACACTTTAGATGTGAAATGGGATCAAGAAGAAAGACCCTCACCGTCCTACTTAGATGTTCATTCAATAAAGAATTAGCCTATACTCTCTACAGCAATTGCTGACCCTTTCACCTCCTTTATTCTCCAGCCTTCCAGGACAATATTCTGGCTGACAGGGAAATAACACATCATGTTGCTGAAGCTCCTATTTAATCTCTATTTGTTGACCCTGTTGGCAAGTAATATCATCTGTCTCCACCTTAAATCTAAATTATTTCTAACTAATTGCTCCCTTTATATCTTCTCTTCATCTCACCAGTTCGCTGGCAAGGGTCTATTTGAATGTATTGATCACCTTTTCTCAGTAGTAGGATAGAGGGCATGCCACAGGCACTAACTTACTTAACCCCCAGCAACAAGAGCACTTAACACCGCAAAGAGTCAGGTTCTTCCTTCCCTCTCCTCCGCCCCTCCAAACTCGAAGTGAAACACAAGGATACAGCTTCTTTGTCCTGATTCTCTACCTTTCTCCTGCATGACTTTCAAAGGAGTTTATTATTATTACAGTGCTTGTTGTCGGAGCCCCTTCTTCTGTCTCTTGAAGTGCCTCCCACGGTCATTGCTGACTCCAGGGCCCCTTCTTGTCAGTTTTTACATTAATGACATTCCCAGTGTACCTGAAATCTGAAATATTTATGTTTGCAGATGACAATGTTCCTTTGTTTGCTGCTAATGTCTCCTTCTCTCCTTTGAAAAGACATATGTGATCAAGTAGCTTAATAATATGCAGTACCTCTTTCCTTTCTACCCCCCTCTCTTGACAGAAATGTGGTTATACTCTTCTCCTGCTCACAAATTAGTTGCCCTTTCATGGAGCACAAACTTTACAGTTCTAGAAAAGTAGCTTATCTGCTTCCTTAATAAGATACAAATGTTTTGCATCTACAGAGGTGATCTATTCAGGTCAGAGATGAGGACTTTGGCTCAGCAGTAAAGGAGGAGACTCAAGATGCTTTGGCTTTCTCGCAGGTTTGGCTTTTCAGAATGGCTGTATACATATACACATGCAAACTTATGCAAATCTGTAACTGTACCTATGTATGCACACAGATGTCTTCCTCTTTCCCCCTAGACTGCACTGCAGCATCCAGCCCTTTCTAAAGGTATTGCATTCATTTGGAGGGGGTGGGGTGGAGGGAGAAGAGAAAGCTTCTTGTCAAATATTATGCCTACTTCAAAGGAATGGAGTCCTAATCTATTTAAAATATGAAGTACATTTGGATAAGCCATGTAAATTAATGTTAACTGAGGGAATACTATGACTAGATCTAAAAGGGGTGGAGATTGCTGGGGAAAATTGATAAAAGGGGGGAAAGGAAATCAGGAAATTTTAGCTAGTAAGAAAGAAGGGAACTTTCAGCACTAAGATATGTATTTTTTACTGCAAAAATAAAAATATGACCAGCCAAACTGGTGGACAAAACTGTATCTGCTAAAGATTAAAGGGAGCAAAGGATAACTCAGGGGCATGATAACTCATCTCTAAGCCGTTAATTCAAATGCAGCCCAGACAGTAAGGACAAGGCACCCTTTCCAGCAGTCACTGGAATATTGAACAGAGACCCAAACAGAAGGTAACTCAGTTCACTGCTTCCAAGGTTCATTTGATGTTTGCTTCTGCAAGGGGACATATACAGTAGTAATAAGGTAAATAGAGCCAAAAGGATAAGACAAAAAAATACATCTGTGATGCTGAGAGAAGGCTCCTTTTGCTGGTGTGAAAATGAAATAGCCTTGAAGACATGCCTTGAAATGAGCAGGAGTGAGGGGTCTTACAAGGACTTCTACTCTGTCATTACCCAACTCCTGAACTTTTTGGAGGGGTGAGAAAAAAATATAGTGAAGTGTTAAGCCCTGTCTGCTTTGCTAAGTTTTTATTTTCTGTGATGCTCTTTCTTTAAAATGTGTAAAGGCCGTACACAGAAGCTGTTTGGCAATGCAAGCTGGAAAGGGCACATCAAGCAACATGGAAGGTCTACCTGGAAGAGCATAGTGCTGTGCAGATACCCAAGTTTTCTTAAATACCAGCAGCTGTCTCACCACATGAGTGCAGCAGACTCTCAGTGAATGCATCCTTCTCCCCTCCGTAGCCTGGACAGAGCACTTTGCTTATGTGGACTGCTCCCACTTCTCTGCCGCTTCTCTGAGATGTGCTCAGAGTCAAAGCTGGGGATACAATATTAACTTCTGACTCAGAATTACAGTCCCTGAGCTGACAAGAAATGAAATGTTACTGAAGCAATGGGGGAGGGTGTGTGTAACTTGTCCTTAGAAGCAGGCTGAAGAATGGAGCCGGTGTGGCTACCCTTTCTGCCTGTAGAGAATGGCTTTACCTACAAAAGTATCTGTGCTCTTCCAACAGAACCTTTTCTTGAATGAACTGCTCCTATGTCTCTGGGGTCCTCTTACCTGTGCCAGTGGCTATATACAGGAAATCACTAGCAAGTGCCCAGGCCAGGCTAGCAACTGCGTTATGCATCTTATTTATCATGGCAAATTGTTATAGCAAAATAGATCACATGCAGAGACATACCTACTTTACAATATCTCAGACTCATACTAATGTTTGATGTTCTTCTTAGCTCTTTGACATTTTCAGATACAAATTACCACAAAATAAATAAAACAAAATTCCACAGAATTCCATCTGTAACTCACTAGAACACTGGGCTTCATACAGTTCCTCAAAAATCTGATCGTAAAGGCCAATGAGTGCATTTGTGATGTTAAGGATTCTTGAACTCATAACTTGGGTGGGGGAGCAAAACTGCTGCACTTCAGTCCAATCTCTTTTGTATGGATTATTGCTGATGGAAATTGACTTTTCAACCACTCGTAGGGTTTGTCTTGGGGAAGATGATGCATTCCTAAACAGTCAAATAATGGCCTAACAACTAAGGGATGGGAAAGGTGAGGATCAGACTGCTGTTTAAAAGTAGTTTATTGTTTGCCCTTTCTTAGTCAGCAGAATCAGTGTACCCAATGTTTTTTTAATATTTCACCCACGGTTGAATTCTGTTGGATGTGGAAGATTAGAGGCATTACATTTCCATCAACCCAAAAAAACTCCCATGTCCACTCATGTCTCAGAGGGATTGTTCTTAACTAAATACAGAGTTGGTCTAATTTAACTGTGAACATGTGGTATTTTGATGTTTTTAAGGCAAATTTCCCAAGTGTGATGATATCTTTGCAAATGTCATGATGTGTAAAGAGGAGGAAAAAACTGAGAAAGAAAGAATAGAGAGAAACATTCAGTCATTTCCAGACTTTTGAAATACTGCACTCAAGAATACAGAAGAAAAAAAAAGTGCATTTCAGCAGCAGATTCCAAACATTGGCTGAAAAACAAAAGCTTATCTAAATATGGTTCATTTTACCACATAATGTGTTATGAACACTCTATCCTTGTATATAACCTTTGAAAATGTATCATCCTTTATTCATCAAAAGTCTCACCCTATATGCTATTAGTCATAGTCCTGTATTAGAAAAGCTGATGGACCAGTTTTGTGTAAAAGCACATAAGAAGTACTAACTCAATAGATGTCTAGACATTAGTCTAACAAAGCACATCCCAGAAGCTCCTGTTTCTACTGAAACTCAGAGGACCTACAGGTAGATAACTCAGATGTACACATATAGATGGCCATGCTACTTATATGTGTATACTGCATATTATATATATATATATATATATATATATATATATAAAATATATATGCATTACATATACAACTCCATGCTACTAATTCATCTGTGTTTCCACAAAACCATCTTTGACTCAGTTTTCAAGAAGAAGACAGGTTGTTCTTAGGACAACTGGCTTCCTGGGCTGGTAGACAGTGATGGGGAGCTGGATAGCTCCCCTGTTATGCAGAGCAAGAAGTTAGTGACCTGCTGAGTCACTTGGATCCTGACAAGTCCATGGGACCAGATGGGATCCATCCAAGGGTGATGAGGGATGTGGTGGAAGAGCTCCGCAAGGCTCTTTCCATCATTTTTCACCAGTCCTGGCTCACTAAGGACGTACCAGATGATTGGAAGTTGGCGAATGTGATGCCCATCCACAAGAAGAGCCAGAAGGAAGACCTGTGAAAACTACAGGCCTGTCAGCCTGACCACGGTTCCTGGCAAGTTTATGGAGCAGAACATCCTAAGTGCAATCACATGGCACCTACAGAACAGACAGGGGATCAGACCCAGCCAACATGGATTTGGGAGGGGCAAACCTGACCAACCTGATCTCCTTTTATGACCAGGTGACCCACCTGGTAGATGAAGGGAAGGCTGTGGATGTGTCTATCTGGACATCAGCAGTGCCTTTGACACTGTCTCCCACAGCACTCCTGGAAAAGCTGGCAGCCCATGGCTTGGACAGGGGCACTCTGTGCTGGGTTAGGAACTGGCTCAAGGGCCGGGCCCAGAGAGTGCTGGTGAACGGGGCTGCATCCAGCTGGCGGCCGGTCACCAGTGGTGATCCCCAGGGGTCAGTGCTGGGTCCAGTCCTGCTTAACATCTTTATTGATGATCTGGATGAGGGGATTGAGTGAAGATGATACCAAGCTGGGGGGGAGTGTTGATCTGCTGGAAGGCAGGAGGGCTCTGCAGAGGGACCTGAACAGGCTTAATAAATGGTCTGAATGCAGTGGTACAATGTTTAACAAGGCCAAGTGCCGAGTCCTGCACTTTGGCCACAACAACCCCCTGCAGCGCTACAGGCTGGGCACAGAGTGGCTGGAGAGCAGCCAGGCAGAAAGGGACCTGGGGGTGCTGATCGACAGGAGGCTGAACATGAGCCAGCAGTGTGCCCAGGTGGCCAGGAAGGCCAATGGCATCCTGGCCTGCATCAAGAACAGTGTGGCCAGCAGGACCAGGGCAATGATTCTGCCCCTGTACTCAGCACTGGTGAGGCCACACCTGGAGTGCTGTGTCCAGTTCTGGGCCCCTCAGTTCAGGAAGGACATTGAGGTGCTGGAGAGTGTCCAAAGACGGGCAATGAGGCTGGTGAAGGGACTAGAGGACAGCCCCTATGAGGAGCAGCTGAGGGAGCTGGAGTTGTTGAGCCTGGAGAAGACAAGGCTCAAGGGAGACTTTATCGCTCTCTACAACTACCTGAAAGGTGGTTGGAGCGAGGTGGGGATCGGTCTCTTCTCCCAGGCAACAGCAGTAGGAACAAGAGGGCACAGTCTTAAGCTGTGCCATGGGAGGTTTAGGTTAGACATTAGAAAGAAAAGAGGCAGGGACATTGAAGTGGTAAGCATACTTTGGGATAACATGTAAAATCTGTGCAATATCTTCCTGTGGATATGAAAATTTCCAGCATAGCTTAAGTAACACTAAAGTTTTGAACTTTGTACTACTGGCATCTTGTCCAAAAGCCATTGTTATAATTTTCAACAGTCTCTGAAATATCAGCTAGAGATTATATAGTTCTTTCTCTCTTTTCTTCCTCTCTTTTCCTAACTTGTTGAAAAATATTAGTTTTAACTGTTAAGCAGCAATTGAATTTGAGAAAATGCTTTAGTGGTGGATGTAGGGTATATAGCTTTTTAATCACTTCAGGACAGGCAATATTACTGTGCATCCTCTCTGGCAGAAATGATTAAATAATTGCTAGGCTACCTGCTGAATCTTATAATAATTCTAATTTTTTTTTTCTAAATGTTTGCTTTGAACTAGTTTCAGCCTCTGCTACGTAGAAGGTTTTTAATCCTGATTCTCCCCCATACATATTTACCTGAGGCTGTCAAAGAATAAACACATTTATTTGTTACCTTCTCTGCTAAACCAATCAGGCTGATAAATGTAGTCCTCAAGCAGTAACAATAAATCAGAAAGCATTTTGGATAAAATATGAATTTATCCTGTTCAATCAGGTATGTTTGAAATCATTACATTTGAATATATGCACTATTGTTGATATGAGAAGTAATCTTTAAAATGAAGGTCAGTCAGGCTTCCAAAGAGCTGATGGGCAACAGGAGATGAGAGAAGCATAAGTTTAGGCCCGATATTGCTGGGGTTACACTATGCTATAGTAAGCTGCGAGACAATTTCCCCAAGGAAGAAGAAGAAGGAGAAAATACAACCATAAAATATTCTATACTGGAAATCCTGAAATAAAGAAATGAGAAACCTTGAAAATTCCTTTTCCTATCAAATCTGAGAGAATTGCTTCAAAAGAGACAGGGTATTATGCTTTGATTGTTCCTGAAGTTCATGCTGCAAATCTCTGTGGCAAAGAGACGTAACCTGTACCTCTGGAATGGATATATGTTTGCTGTATAGGAGAAAAGCATAAAGACACACTATAGAAATGGTGGTGAATTGCACATCGTTACGTTTCTAGGATGCTAAAAGTACACCCCAGCTCAAGTGTTACCTTATTTACTCAAATAAGCAAAACAATAGAATAATGGTTAAGGTTTCACTCCCCAGTATAGAGTTTGTATGTACTCACATAAGGTCTGAACCTGCTGTCTTTTTAACATGAGAGTGACAACAAATCAACCTAATCTTTTGCTCACTTTGCTGCCTTCTCATGTTTACTGCTTTAGAATATCTAGCTGTGAACTGGAGATCTGTGCTAAAGTTAACATGAGTTCACACAACCAGGAACATTATGCAGTGAATGAGCAACATCCAGGAGTTTTGGGTGGTCTCCAGTGAGCCTCAAGCGTGAAAGCAAACATAAGTCTACTCTGTTGTTGCTGACTTTGTAGAATAAAATAACAAGAAAAGGGGAACTTAGATAAAGAAAAATTAGTAATATAGAAGAGAAATGTAAAAGATGCTTGGGAAACCTTATCGTACCCAGCACAGATAACCAGCTGGTGACTGTAAGGGATTCAGCTATTGTTTGAATCTCTGTTCTGAAAAGAAAAAATGAGGAAAACAGTGGAGCATTTCGAGTAAATAATTCAGTTTAAACCTGTAAACTTGAAAGTACTTAAGATTGCAGGATGTATGAATTGTTTTAAAAAAGAGTATTTGTTCCTATTTTGTAAGACATAATTCTGATAGGCTGGAGCACAGTACAAGTTTATGTTTTCATTATTACTTTCCCACAGAAAAATTTCATATGCAGCTCCAATTGCAAAACACATAGTCAGATTTTTCTGGAGATTGAGATTTCAGGGAGCCTGCAATTCACATCTTCAAACAATGTTAGGGTTACATAAAACATTCATTTTCCAAGACAAAAAAACCTGGAGACCTGGCCACAAGAAGATGAAGACTATAGGGGCATCTAATTAGCTTAGCAAAAGAGCAAACACAAAGTCCCCTGGCGAGAGGCAGGCAATAAATATACCAAATATTGCAGTTTGGTCTAACATGAGTTAATGCTTCTATCTCTATAATCTTGCAAAACACATTCAGAGATGTACCCTTTTGTTGTTTCAAATTATTTTCTCATTGTTTTTCCATGAGAAATGCACACACACAAATTGTTTATGAAAGCTCATCTCCAACACCATTTATCCACTTTCCTTGAGATATCTGATTTGCCAAGAAGTGAAACCTTGCTTTACGGTATGAGAGACACTTCCTGACGAAATCCCCATTTAAGGGCTAGAGACGGGTGTCTCTTGAGGACTGGTAATGAGATACAGAGCAGAGTTCTGCAAAAGTCCAAAACAAAAGTATAAGCCATGTGAATCATGCCTGGTTTTGTGCCTTGCTAGAAAGAAACATTTCATGTTTCTACGCAGAAATCAGACACAGCTTGTCCTGTGGTCTGGTTTGGATATGAAATCAGACAAAACCTGGGGTTTTAGCAAAATTTCCTTTTCCAAATGTAAAAACTCTGGCTGTAACTGGAGACATTTCCTATCAGTGTATAAGGAGCACACACTGAGTTGCTGCAGATCATAGTAATGTATAACAAGGTGTATAAACTGTTCTAGTGTGGATGGAGCAGTGGATGGAGCAGCTTCTCAGGGCCTTGTTCAAAAGTTGTGCACTACCTAAAACAAATTGCAGCCAAACAAATTGCAGCCCTGGGAGATTTGCACACTACGAATGGGGTACAGGGGATACTGTGGAAGAGCTGAGTGGAAGACACATAGTCTGAGAAGTCGTTAGGTTTTGGCTGGGATAGAGTTAATTTTCTTCATAGCAGCTTGCATGGTCTCATGTTTTGGATTTGAGAACAAAGCAGGGTTGTTAGTGCCGGGATATTTTAGCTATTGCTGAGGGCTACTCGCACAGAGTCAAGGCCTTTTCTGCTCTTCGCACTGCCCTGCCAGTGAGTAGGCTGGGGGTGTACAAAATACTGGGAGGGGACACAGCTGGGACAGTTGCCTCCAGCTGATGAGGGAATATTCCACACCACATGTTATTGTACTCAGCAATAAAAGATAGCGGAAGATCAGGGAAGGGAGACGTTTTGAGTGATCTTGTTTGTCTTCCCACGTAGCCGCTAGGTGTGGTGAAGCCCTACCTGTGGAGATGGCTAAACCTGTGGAGATGGATTTGCCTTCCAATGCAAAGTAGTGAACAGAACCCTTATTTTGCCTTGCTTGTATGTGTGGCTTCTGCTTTATCTGTTAAAGATCTTTGCCTTGTCCTGTGAGTTGTTGCACTTCTACTCTCTCAGTTCTTTCCCCCATCCCACTGGACAGGAGGGCTGGGCAAGCAGATGGGTGGTGCTTAGTTGCATACAGGGGTTAAATTACAATGAGTACATAAGGGTTGTTGGCTTCAAGATGTATGGAATGGTAGTGGGCTACTCTGGAGCAACCTCACAGTTCTTCTGTAGGATTTTAAATACTAATCCTCTCTCCTCTACATTTCCTAGTCTAGTAATCTGTCATTTGCTGTGTTTTGGGGCTCATACCTTGGTTCATATCCAGTCTAGGCATACCAATACATAATGCTGGAAGTGCCCACAAACTCTTAAACAGAAATGATGTCACTATCCTATTCCACAGAGTAATCAGCATTGCTGTGTGGGTTGGTTCTGGCAGGTTTGATGGGCACTTTTACCAGAAGTGACTCAGATTCTCATGTTGTGTGTCTGAAAGGCCCTGAGAAACATGTTCTTTCTCAGGAAAGACATTAATGGGTGTTCCCCAAGTGTTACCTCATAGCCACTCCACTTCAATGATATATAGGATGCATACACAAATGGAAGTCAAATTTGTTTTCTCAGTTTCATGTCCTCAGTTTTCATTAGTCTAGTTACAACTTTAATTTCATTTCAAGAGAAAAGAAAAACAGGTATTTTGGGTTTGGGGAAAAGCAAAAAATTGAGAATACAGATCTTAGATAAAAGCAACAAAACAGAAAGCAACATTAAAAAAAACCATATCTGCTTCCAAGAAATATGAAGACAATGCAACATACCTTGACACTTCACTAGAAAAAACAAATTTTGCAGTTGTCTTGAAGTCAGACACCTGCTATGAAACCCATGACTCAGTCAATCATCATTCATTAACACAAACTATTTTTTAGTTGTCACATTTTATTATTCAAAAACTTGGCCACCTCCCAAGAAGAAGGATCATCCTCTAAAAATGTCCTTGAATTCTATGAAACAAAAAAAAAAAAAAGAGAAGGAAAGGAAAAAAAAAAGAGAAGGGAAAGGGAAAGGGAAAGGGAAAGGGAAAGGGAAAGGGAAGGGGAAAGGGAAGGGGAAAGGGAAGGGGAAAGGGAAGGGGAAAGGGAAGGGGAAGGGAAGGGGAAGGGAAGGGGAAGGGAAGGGGAAGGGAAGAAGGAAAGGAAAAACCCCTATATAATATTGGGGTTTGTCCCTTAAGGTTTTGTTCTTTCTTTTTATTTTTTTCCCCATTCAAACAATTTCTCGATCTCAGAGATCAAAATCCTGACCTCTCAGATTCTGCACAGTAATTTTAGATTTGTCAAAAAAGATTTGTAGTGGTTGGAAGGGTAGAACTTAGCAGCTGACCTTACTAAATATGTCATTACCTACGGAGTGTGGTTTACTCTGAGGTGAGACAAATGAAAATTATTAAAGTAATATTTTATTGAATTTAGTTGAGAGGTGATATGAGAGAAGATAGCATGGAGATGATTAACTGAAAATCAGTCACGTAATGTATCAGAAATGACTGGAATAATACAAAAATCCTCAAAACCTCTCTTACAATGTATGTAAAAGGAGGAAAAATATTCTTGCTAACAAGGAGTGTTAAGTACTACCTATGAGTACATTTTACGTGGGCTTTTGGCACAAGAGTATTGTCCCACTGGGGCTGGAGTTGTTGTAGTTTTTGGAAAAGGACAAAAGAACCCTCCAACCTAAACATTCTGATGTCAGTCAAAATAACTTAGGAGACACAAGGTTTCTGGCTAGGCACATGCAACATTACACATCTGTCCAGATTTTGAATGGAGTATACAGTTGTCCACCCCTAGAACATCACAGCTACAGCATTGTTCATGTCTGTTCTTTGCCCTTCCCCCAGTGTAGCCCAGTGGGTTGATTCATGAGGGTGGAGCAAGAATTTTACAAAGGCTCACAGGAGAACAGAAACAAGCTTTGTGGGGGATATGCTGTGATAATTAAAACAAAACCACAGAACAACAATGCAGGTCAGTTTGTAAATAAAACCAAAGTTGTTTCTTGAGGAAAGAAAAAAGAGATTGGTCTTGGAAATGAGCCTAAGTCCAGCAAACTTTTTCTGATATTTAAAAAGTCACTAAGTGTAAATGAGTAAATGACTGGACAAATCATTTCACTGCAGCAGCATCCTCTTGCTTCTCATCTACTTCACAAAACAATAGTCTCTTGGGAAAATATATATTCAACATTGGTGAGAATAAATAGTCAGTTGAAGTGTATTTTCCTAGAAAAGCAAATGCATGCTGCAGGAAAGCATTTGCATCATTAGGAAACTTTTGCTCTAGTACTACTGTCCCTTACTGTGCTTACTGGTATTTTGCACAAAATCTGCCATTGCACAAAAGTACTTTCGACTCTGACATTTTCAAAGGTTCCTCTGAATACTGGTTATCTTATTTTATTGCTTACTTATTCTGCATAATATGACTTTGATTGGGGAAACAAGCAAATCTGGCTTTGTGACCATTCCAAACAGTTACTAATGTGCTATTTTGGCATTCTGCAATTTTTCTCAGTGAACAAGTGTCATTTTTTTTTGTTTGCTTAGGGTTTCTTTGTTGGGAGGAGCGAGGGAGTGTACAGGACTACAAGCCATAGACCTCTGTGATGTGATATTTAGCATAAATTACAAAGTTGGCCAGAGGAGTTCTCCTCTTGGTGAAGAAGTGAGGTAGCTAAACCTAGGGAAAAGTAGTTCCTTGGAGTTTAATATGATCACTGGAAAGGAAGTGGGAATTTTTGGTTGAACACAGGGGAATGTAAGCCTTCTAAGTTAGAAAATTCACATTCTAGCAAAAGTTTATGATAAGACTATCTGGAAACTGAGCTTTAAGTATTAATGCAATGTTATTACACATTAAATGGTATTATTTGAACAATAAGGAATTTATTTTAGGAAAAGTATGAGTCAGAATCACTATATAACTGAAAAATTAGTTTCTGTTATAAGTTGAGGGTTTTACTGAGAAGAACTTTAGGGCAAGGTCTTGAAGGTTTTGCCAGCACTTTATACTGAAAAGTGTATTTGCCTTTTTTCGCTCAGGTTTACAACTAAAAGAATAGGTTAGAACTGGCATCAATCCTTTTAAGAAATAACAATGGATAGGAGCCTTTTTCCATCTCTGCTTGATAAAGAAGATGCAGCTGTTTCCTCTGGGTATAGAGCCCAAAACCATTGCTTTTTCTTCTTCTGTTATTCCATAGGCTTGCTTTTTGTACTGTTTGCTTGGAATCCCATACCTTGAGATCACAAGGAATGAAACGAGACTCATTTATTTTTGAGCTCTCATTGGGTATTTCTTTTTTTTCATTGATGCTGCTCAGGTTTACATCAAGACTTATAAGGAGAACTTCTGGAATGAATCTTGTAATTGTGCGGGTAGGTTTTAGTGTCTAAGTAATTTAGAACCTGCTTTGACCAGAATTTCAATAGCCATAAACAGTTCAAATATTCAAGATGGGATCCTATGCCAAAGCCCACGAATAGCAGGTTTAACTGTCTCAGCAATTAACATTCCTTCCCTGGTGCTCCAGGGATGATTTGTCAATGATGTGAAACATGTAAAAGTTCCTCTCTAGTTTTGTAGGTAGTTTGGGAATTGGAGGATGGAGATGTAGGACAGCTGAAAGAGTCTAAGATCTGTGCTTTTAAATGGGTGATAGACTATATCTGTTTGATTAAATTCTTCTTATATGAGCTTGATGTGGAAAATTGTGATTTATTCTATAGATGTACAGAGTAATAGATATGCGCCTGTCATTGTTATAAATTAAAGAAATATAATTTATAATTATGCTTATGATTTGTAAGAGAAACTACAATAAAAAGGGAATTTGTTCAAATAAATTGGATCTTGAGACAGTGCATGTCCTGAGACCAATAAATAGCATTGGTTAAACAACTCTACTGTCAAAGAGACTGTCACAGAATTTTGGCTTCTTTGAGTTCCTAGTTGAAATGCGGGAAAATGGATGAGGTGGAAGAAAGTAAATGTTAAACAATTAATATAGCTAAGTGAAAAAATAATGCTACTGAAAAGTGTCTAATTTAATTATAATTTAATCAAGATGTCATTTGTCCTCAATTACATACAAATACCTATAAAAATACCTATGCTATGTCCAATGCAAGCTTATTACTTTTTAATGTGAACCCAATTGGCAGTCACATCCAGTTAAAGGATAAAAAGATGTATGATGGAAAGTCTTATTGAGAATACTAAGGTGTGTAGATCTGCACTTTTACATTTTTTACCATTCAAATTGCAGTGGAATGCAAGTCTTTGATGCCTGTTAGATCCACTTTTTATGAGACAGAATTTTTAATATTAGAAGTTGGATAACACTACAGCAACTTCTAAATCCC
>NW_020955424.1:141539-189780 GCF_003031625.1 Empidonax traillii | reverse complement strand
AAAAAAAAAAAAAAAAAAAAAAAAAAAAAAAAAAAAAAAAAAAAGGAAAAAAAAGAAAGGGGAAAAAAGGGGGGAAAAAAGGAAAAGAGGGGAAAAAAAAAAAGAAGAAAAGAAAAATATTTGAAGAATTTGGTAACAAAAATAATTGGAGCATGCATTAAATTGTCATCTCAGCCAGTGGTGTGTCAACATATTTTGGGATGTTTACATATGTTGGAAAAATTAAATTTTCTTTAGCGAATGTCTACACTTGAAGGGAGCTGATAAATGTTTTCTTTATGTGAAACTAGTAGTAGTAGTTCATATTTCTATGTCATTTTGGTAAGCATAAAAATAAAATTACATCAGAAATTTTTATGTGCATTACTTCCAGGTTGTAATAGATTCCACATTGAGATTCTGCATTCATTATTTACACTTTATCTAAATTGTGAGGAAACATGAGTCACGAAAACAACAAGCAGAGGTTCAGTAATTCAGCTCTTTTACCTGAGCACAGACATTGATGATGCCTGGAATTACACGGGGTACCAAGGATACTGATGTCTGGCAAGTGCACATATGATCTACGGAAGGCCCCAGGGTCATCTCTAGACAGATGAAAGCTGAGGAAGACACTCTGTGGTATATCCACTTGTCACTTGCCGGGTAGTTGAATCTCATACCAAGAATGGAATTCAGGCTTTGGATTCAGCACCCTAAACTTAGGTTTCCATGCTGTAGGTATTAACATGAGTTAGGTGTCTATGTTCCCTCTGAAGACAGATTTAATATATCTAAAGTGTTATTCAGAGCAGCCAGAACTAGTGTTACATTTATTCAGAGTTGAACTACAGCCCTACTAGAGTACACAACTAAAGTTATTTAACCACACTCAAGTGTTTGGTCTTTTTTTAATGTCCCTGGAACTCTGATAGGCTTCCAGCTGTCAGTTCAGAAAGGCAAGGTGTCTCATAGACTCTACAATCCATCCAAGAGACCTGTGTGGATCTCCCAGGACACTGTGGCATCTCATATGATGATAGACCACCACGTGGGGACAGTCAAGTCCTCACATTTAACCAGCTTAATAATGGTCTGTACCCCACTCGTTGTAGTGTTTGGTTCCCTGTATGGGTGTTTGGACACTTATCTCACATGTTGATACTGTTGTTTAAAGGTTTAATCTGGAATTGTATCGCATCCGTATTTCTTTTTAATCAGTCACAGAACTGTGGTGCTCCTGGCAGGCTTAGCTGCTGATCGAATAGGGTACCATAGTTCGAATTGTTTACACAGGAGTGAATTCCAAACAGGCACTAAATAACAGATTTCAACATGCCCGTTTTCTCTAATGTGTCATGAGAGCTCAGCTGAATGAGTTGAATGAGGTTTTTTTTGCCTGGAACACAGCATAGCATTAGCTGCAGCTAGATGGTTTCGATCCAGATTTGTTTTGCCTCCATATAGCCTGGAGTCTAGACAGACAAAGCCTGTGTTTGCCAATAAAAGGTATGTGCATCCATGGAAGAGCTATATCTGCAACTTTCCCCTTTGGGATTCTACTAAAAGGGGTGAGTAGAGTAACTAAACAACCTTCTTCTGGAAAAATACTGTTTCTTCTGCACAATAGCAATGAAGTTGTACAGAATAGAGGAGCCTGGAAGATGGGCTGTATTCTACTTTATCTCAAGGTTTGTCACCTACACTTGGAAAGCTGAAAAGGCCCAACTTTCTTACTAGTCAGGTATCTGTGTCTGCCTGAGGAATTCTTGAAATACAATTTCTCAGATGCTAGACAGACTTTTTATCCTGCCTGAATTCTTTATTTTCAAATCCTGCATTTTGGGCTAGTTCAGTAGGGTCACTCAATCTCTCCCTGAGAGAGTGACTGTACCCCCTGAAAGAGGTTCTCACCTTGACAGTTTTTTGTTTTCTGCTTTTGCTCTGTTACTCAGTGTTGTGGACATCTTGGAAGAAGACCAGTGACACCACTGCCGCCACAACTGTGCACATATGTAGTTTTGCTTAAATTCTGCAGAGTAGAAAATATGGCCTATCACTTCCTTCAATGATCATCTGTTTCGTTAGTCCCCAGCAGAGTGATCCTGATGAAAATTCTGAGCATTAAAGCAAATTACTTGTAAAAGTACTGTTAAAATTGCTACTGCTGCTGCTTAGAACTGCTACTAACTGAACTTCATTTTACTAAGATAGCTAAAAGGTTTTGAAATACAACAAAATCAACTTTTTATTGCCAGATGTTTTAGACAACTCCTTTTTTTTTTTTTTAATTACAAGTTTCATTTTTTTAATACTCCCTTAATAAGAAGGGTTTTTCCCTCCCTTTAAAAATGTTCAAACTGAAATTTTTTCTAAGGTGTACCATATATTGCTGAAAGAGAAGGGAAGCAGGATGGATGGTCACTGCAGAAAAAAAGAGTTACTATTCTCATTCAGAGTCACCAAATAAACTTCAGCATTATCGTGGTGAACTGTATGCACTTCCTTGGCTGATGATGAAAAATATACCTTAGCACACAGAAACTCACTGTAGCTGTATGCTGACTGGTAATTGCCAGGGCAAATGCAGAATTATCTAAATAAACTCACACTGAACAAAATGATGATAAGAGACAGACTTGCATACAAATGCTCATCTTCATTAATGCTGATCTGAAAATAGGCAATGTGCCAGCTTAGTACATGGGTATTAAGGTCAGATCATAATCTTTCCCAATAATGGCTACAGGTACCTTAATTAATTATAAAATTACAATGAGATTCCCACAATGTTGCATATCACATTTTCATGAATACCACATTCATTCTTGTTGGTTTATCAAAATAATAGCTGCATTAATAAGGACTGGTCATTTGTTTCAAAGTGATCCTGTCAGCTAACACATGGAAAATTCTCATTCATTCCTTCCCTCTTCATTGTATTAACATTATTCATGCTGAACCCTGCTGGCATGCATGCAACAGAGTATGGAATTTGAGAATACTTTGGCACTAAGCAGCACCCAATTATCGGAAATTATTGACATTAGTAGAAATGGCTCTGATCCTCATTTTATCAGCAAGGAATACATTGCCTCAGTTCTAGCCACATGATAGCTTTTTAGCCTCCCCATTCTCTTTGTTGATTAAAACCAAAGCACAAGTGGGGGAATTTTTTTCTCCCCCCAGCCCCACCACCCCACCCCCAGCACAGTATCCTGATATCTGACTAAATTAACACTGCCCTGTGATCACCAAATGAATGGTCTTTGTGGGACCAAACCATGGGTGATCAAACAGAATGTCCGCCTGGTTTGACAGGTACAGAACTGAGTTGCACATGTGCCTCTCCTGTGCCTGACATCAGCAGCAGGAGGGGTGGAGCAGTCCAGGGAGCTGGTGCATTTACAGTTGTTACCAGGGAAACAAGAAAAATTGCAGACGTTCTGTATTATAGATACTGTGATCTGAACCTGGCTTTATCACAGCAATATTTGACTAATATAGCAATGTACCGTGCAATATTAGCAAAAAATTCCAAAATTTTTATGGCTGTTGTAGGGACCTCTCTTATGTAAAACATTAGTAATTAGAATTTAAATTAAACTTAAAAGAGAAAAGAAACCGAAATATCATGTTCAGCTACCTCCTCAGAAAAAACTGTCCCAACACTGAAATTCCACTGCAACTTCACTCATCTTCTTAGCTTTGCATGGCCAGCAATGCTGATGGTGCTTTACTCTTTGAAAGTTTCCCTTCCACTAAGGTTCCACCTTCTCTTCTCTGTTCATAAAGTCTAAATATCTTCTTGGTATTGCATAATTCTCACCAATTTCTTTCCAATTTAGACTCTCCTATTCCCTCTGGCACAGCACACAACACAAATAGCTTGAAAAAAAGTTGGGCCGGAAGAATAACTGAAGATAATTGGAATTGAATTTTTGACATGGCAGAAGAGAATTCTTGCAATTTCATTCCTGCCTTTTGCGACGTTATAGTGCTATGTGGTGTCACTCAGTCAGCAGAAAGTAAAGCTAAAAAAGAGCAGGTCTATGGAGTGAAGCAGTTGGGGCTGAAGGACTGAGGTCCACACTGCATGAAACTTAAACTTGGACTAAGCCTCTGAACTGACTAAATCAGCCTGTAAACTGACTTCCTGTTAAAGGTTAGACCGCATTAGACATGTTCCTGGACTGCATCTCTCAGTTTAATTTCATCTGATGCTGTTTTAGCACTCTGAGCCATTCTATGGTATGAACCAAATAACAGCAAGTGGGCAAACTGGAGATTTTTGGTTGAAAGACAGACTCCAGATATGAATTGAAATGCTAGTGCAGATACACACAAAGTAACCCACAATCTTAGTAAGACAGAGGAAAAGCACAAAAATATATTCTGCTACTTCTTACATTCATCTAACCTTTCTGCTATCCCCTCTCCTCAGTAAAAGGAGTGGTGTCATATTTGAATAGTGTATATTGTGCTCAGAATAGCTAAAACAACATATTTCTTATCTCTTCTAGTGCAGAATGTCTCTTCAGTTTAAGCTGAGTTTTATCTTGGCTATTTAAGGTTTTGGGTTCATTTGTTTCGGCTTTTTCATCAAAATTGTTTTACGCTGATGGACAAAGTTGTTTTCCAGCTATCTGAACCAGAGATCTTTTTAGATCCATCATACAGACCTCGATAATTTGAGCTAAAGCTGTAACCAGTGAAAATAGAAAGCTGCAAGTCTCTCTGAGTTTACTGCTTTTTCACAGCCTTACACCAAGTCTTTGTTATACATCAAAGGAACATGAAAAAAAGAGAATCTCATCTTTATTTTTGTAGCATCTTTGCTGTAGGGAGCAGACAAGTGTGTACACTTGTTTGATACATTCATCCTGTGTGGGAGACACACACTCCAAAAGAACCACCAGAAGAGAGACCCTTAGCACATCCATAGCGGTCTTACTTTGTAACTTAAGTGTGAGTCTGCACTTCAGAGGTGGGAAACAACAGAGTGTGTACAATTATCCCTGATCAATAAGAAAGAAATCCACTTGCACTGGTTTTGAAGCAACAAAATTATCTTTTCTGATATGAACTGTGATTTTTAAATTTTTTTACGTGACTGCTGTGCAATCAAGCAAAGCCTCAGACACAAGGATTTGGGGCTGGAGCCTGCTCAGTGGAGATTTAGAGATAAAAAGTCTCCAACAAGCCCTACTGCAGATATAGAGCTGCAGAATATACACTGATAAATATATATATATATATACATATATAAGTTTTGAAAGTCTGTAATATAATCAAACCCAGCTGGTTTTCAAAGTGACAACAGAATAAAATGTTTTCTGCAATATTTATGCTAATTTTCCTCTTCTAACTAGTGCTCTCCAGAAGAAGAAATGGAAAGTTAATTTAACACTGTCAAAACAATCAGTAATTTCCTACCTTTCTTCTTTCTGGTTTTCACTTGTTCCTGGTTTTCTAGGGTAACTGAACCTTCATGAGAGGAAATAGTGAAAAACCATAACCAGTTAAATTTGCAGAATTATTGCCAGGAGAAAGCAGACTAAACTAAAAAGTGATAGACTTGCTGTGCACCCAGGTACTAGCTGGCATTTCTATTTCAGTGAGTAGAGGGTGGCTTTACAAATGTTAAGGCGTTAAACTCTAGCACCATCACAGCAGTAGCTCTGACAGGGACATTGTGGTGACAGGCAGGGAGGTGCAGACTACTGCTGCTGTAATTCGTCAGGAGTGCTGGCACTGGAGCTTGCCACTCCTGACTTCCATCCCCTCCCCACCAGCTTCCCTTCTGCCTTGATAGTGGTCTCATCTCAGCTTGCAAAGTGCATTAAACATAAACACCATTCAAATCATCCCAGTTCCTTCTGACTGATAGCAGCACTTTGTCAGCTTCAACAGCTCCCTGCGCTTGCTTCACAGGGAGGATGTGATAAAGAGGACGTATGGAAGCGTATTTTCTTAATTACAGGCATTTTGACTTGAGTAGAGGAGTAAACATGAAAAATGTAGAAGTGTGAACAGATCTACATAGGCAATTGGGGCCCCAATGGGGCTGACACTGGGTTGCTGGCAGTCACTGAGCTCAGTAGCAATTTGAGGATGAGGAGAAGGAGAAGGAAAAGGAAAGGCACCCAGGCATTGAATTATATGTTTAATTGAGAGCATATTAAAACACCTCCACCATACTTGGTCATCTTACCTATCTGCATGTTCATTTAAAAATATAAATAAAAAATTAAAACTGTTTAATTATTTTCTTTCAAAATTAAAGTCATAAAGAATCCCTCTGAAAGATTTTTTAATCAGGTTCCAAGAAAGTCTTAGAAAAGGAAGCCCCCCCTTTCACTTTTTAAATGGAATTTGTAATCTAATGAGGAAATTATTTATGAAGTATTTGCTCTGCACCTGAAAATACCTCCAGTGAAATTATGTTTGGCAATCTGAAGCACTTTGAAGTCGATGGAGTGGCAATAAAAATTAGGCCTTCATTAAAGAGCAATGCTTTTTCTCCTGTAAACTGGCACCACCTCAAGAGGTCAAACTCTGGGAAGGCCACAGATCTCTGCCCAAGCTGTGCCTCTGCACCACACATGGAAGCAATTTTGTCCATATTCTCTGCTGCTCTTTATGAATTTCTCCTTCCCCCCTTCCCCATCCCTTTTTCAGGCTTCCCTCAACAGCTTTCATGTTGCATTTAGGAAATTAACAGTAACTGTCAAATTACTCTGCAAATAGGAGAATATAAGTTTGGAAGGAGTGGAACTTGCCTTTTGCCCTAGGGCCAAGTCAGTGGAAAGGCAACAAAGGGATCCTTGAGAACTGTTTGGATAGACTGTTTTAGCAAGCCAGGTTCTTATTTTATCAAGTGCACACAATTTTTCCAGTTGCAATTTTTCCCCTCTTCCTGTAAATAATTCTTTCCCCTTGTGCACCCCACTTGCTGCATTGATTGGGAAAAGAACTGGGAAAGATTATAGCTGCAAAGACTGACAGGGTGGGTATTAACCCTTTGGGAGAGATGGAAGAAATACTGAAGTGGAGGATCCTTGTGGGATTATGTACAAAAGGTGCACCTTGGTTTGAAAAAGACCCACCCCACTTCTCACATGTGCATACAAAGATGATGTAAAGGAGGGAGTAGTTAATTAAATACTGAAATCTTTTGGGAAAAAAGTGAGAGAAGAAAGCTCAGAGGAATTGTAATCTATGGAGATGTAAGCTAATTACTTAATCACTTGCATTTGTAAATCTTATTATTGGAAAAGAAATTCCCGTAGTGATTAAATTACAGATATTTATCTGCTAATAGCCCTGATTAACTGGTGATGCTAATCTGTCATTCTGAAAGCCAATATTAACGGCATCAATCTCACAGAACAATAAACAGTTTATATGAAAGAAAACTTTGTCCGTGCAGAGTCCAGATGTGTGAAGGGAATGTGGGATGTGTGAGATTCTGGAACCAGTTTGCTGGACCAAAGCAGGCGACATTCTCAAAATGAGTTGTTTTGGCCCATTAACCCATTGTCAGGCACAATGTGCTACTTAGTTATGAACAAATGCTGTCTGTACTGCAAAAGAAATTTAGTTAGCAGAACTTCTAGGGTAAATAAATAAATAAATTCCAGGCTTAATTTATTACCAGAAAGTTATTAGGACTATGGCAGGTAGGCCAGAGAGAGTTGTTACTACATCTTGTTTGCAGGTCCTGAAAAGAAAAGGTAGCTGATGGAAGCCAAAGAGAGGTATAATTTATTTATTTTTAACAGATACCTGACTGATGCTATTGATTTTCACTTTGGCTAAATAAACTTTTTCTTTTTAATCAGTGTTTCTTACCACAAGGGAAAGTGATGAAGAGGAAAAGTGGAAAGACCAGTACCTTAATTTCCTCTCCATGTTGCAGGGCAGGTTTTACAGGGAAATGAAACTACAGCAAATAAACCCAAGTCAGACCTTCAGAGGAAATTTGCTGTGAAGCAGACAATGGCAAAGTACCCAGCGAAGATCAAGTTTCCTATTTAAGCTGTTCAAGAAGTACTGCAGGAAAAAAAGAAAAAAGTAGAAAGAAATGAAACAATTGCTGTAAGTGCTTGCCTTACAGAGCTCCTATCTCAAATATATCTGGAATCTACCAGTGTAATCTTTATGATGACCAGATGTTACTATTTCTGGGAATGTCCTGAGTTTTCAAGGACTGCTCCAGTTTCCTGGCTGATTATATTAAAACTGGTGTTTTCCTCAGTTACAGTAAAATCTGCCAGCTGGCTCATCTCATCCTATCAGTTCCTCTCACTGCAATCTCCTTTATCCCAACAATTTAAGCAAACTTTCTTTGTGCAGAAATCACTACAATAATGTTTAAAACAAAACTCAAGACCTGTCAATTAAATTATGGTGGGTTGGAGGTTACTGGAAAAGGAAAAGAAAGAATGGAAGATGAGAGAGGACTACGGAATGAATTCCTTGCGCTGGATGCAAAGATAAGGATGTACTGATAGACAAGAAAGGGTAAGAAAATGCATTCACTTTGGCATACTACACAACAAGTCTCTTTTTTTACACCCAAGATTTTCTATCATTTGTTTTAATGGATTTTTTTAATGGATTTTCGTGTTTTGTTTTTTTTTTTTTTTCTGTTCTTCCCTCCCCCAGCAATGACAGAGATTTCGCTAAAACTATTAAATAAGGTGTAATTAAGCATCTACAACAGGTCTGAGAAGCTACCACACATCTAGTGTAGTTCTACAGTCTGAGCTCAGTGAATCCTTTCAAAAAACCACCAGATTTGTGGCAAGAGTTAGGCCCAGTCTTTGAACATCTGCCCTTGAATTTACCTGTACAGCAGTCCCCAGAAAGCATCTGATAGCTAAAACACTCTATACAAGGAATCTGTGCCTATGAAGTAAGTCTGAAGTATCTCAGACTGTGCTGGATTTACAGTCGCAGTGTAAGCAATTTGTGCAGTGCGTGCACCAGTATTTCTGTGTGAGAGATATTTAGAGGATGCCCAGTTGTTAAAGGTTTTGTTCTCAGTGGCAAGAACGAACAAACAAAAGGAAGAACAACATAAAAGATTAAAAAGCCTGAGCATTCAGACTTTTTGAGAAGCAGAACATTGAACATTGCCAGTTATCTGGTGTGCTTAATAATACAGAATGCTTCCATGGATAAATACAGATTACTTGCTACGTCTGCACTTTTGAACAAATGCATCTATGTGGTTAGGAACATGGGACAAGAAATACAAAACTGCCTGCTTCCATTGTTCTAGGGATACACAAGGGTGATAGTCTTTATACCTAGAAACCCGAGGTGTTATGCAAGCTGGTTTGGTTAAATAATGGTGCCTATTCAACACTCTTGGGTGGCTCAAGGTGTTCTGTATGTCACCAGGAGTGTGAAACAAGTTCAGGGGTCAAATAACATGAAAACCTGCAGTGGCAGGTGAAGACAAGACTAAGGGGACTCTCCTATTATCTAACAAACACTTGTTGTGGGGACACCACAGCAAGAATTCTCCTAAGGTAGAGGAGACTGTGTTTTCAGGTAATGTAGAAATACTCTTAATTTATGAGTGTGCAGACTGGAAAGTGGAATAGAGGAGTGCTCTTATCTTCCCTGTCAGGTTTCTCTTCCAGAAAGTTAAGAAGTGGATAAAACCCTGCAACTAAAGAGCAACATTGAGTCACTGGTGATTAAGAAAAGTTTGGGTTTTTTGTTGTCTGCGTTTTTTCTGTGTGTGTAACACTGGGGAGTTATGTAAAGTATGTAAAGATTCTTACCATAAGGAAAAGGATCCCAAAAACAAAGACTGACAGACTGAACACAGTGCTAAATAATTTAGCCTTGGAAGTGGTGTATTGATTATACAAAAACACTCAAATGAAGGGGACCTTCTATTTTTCTCTTCATATTTAAATGAATACATATTTCATTGAGAAGGAATCACAGCAAGCAAACTCAAAAGAAAGCAGTGTAATGGAAGATCAGTGAACATCTAAAAGAAGAATGGGAGCTCAGTAAGACATTTTCTATTAATTAAATAAATTATAGGTGAAGCTCAGGAAAAAAATTATCTTCAGTGAAGATTTTAAAATAATACTGGAATTTTCCCCTTTCTGGAAACCACTCTGACTTGTTGGTATCAAGCAGATGCTAAAGGGAACTGTAAGGTTTCAGTCAGTCTCTGGAAACAGACACATAACATTTCTGAAGCCTGAAGTAGTCTAAAAGACAAATACAATTTTTTCACAAAAATAAGTACACATATTAAATATTTAAAGTAGAAAGCTTTGTTTGTTGCTGGGCTTTTGGTGTCTAATATCAGGGATGAAAACTCAACAGTCTGAACCCGAGTTCTGGTATGAAAGGACAGGGAGCTTTGGTACCTAATTTTCCACCCATTTAAACTACTAATTTTAGGCATTTTGAGTCAAGAACTTTTAAAGTTCCTTTAAACGAGATGTTGTTTCACACTCTGATTTCGTTCAGGTAAGGGAAAAGAAAGGCATAGTCTCTATTTTTTTCTGAAGTATTTTAAACAAAAGGGCTGCTTTTATAAAATGTTGGTGGTAAGTGATTAAAATGTAAAAAAAATATTCTTTTTAACTTACTTAGGCCCTTCATTTTCCTTTCCAAGTGTCTGTTAGCATATTTTCTCTTCTGTGGTCATACTAATTATGATACTGTTATAAGTAGTGTTATCCTTTTGGTAGTAAAAATGGCAATTATGACAAACAAAAAAGCTTTGTCCTGCTTTCAGTTTGTCTTGTCTCTTTTGACTGGGAGCTCTGCAAGGCACTTTCTTAGTCTCTGTTTACCAAGTAGGGATACAATATGATTCTGCTGTCAATGGGAGCTGCGGGAATTCTGTAATTACTTCTAATGTTCCCGTTTTCCTGGTAAGGGAGCTGGAACAATGTTGGAGCCAAGCGCACATCTTGAATGTCTTCTGAACATTAGGAAACTGAGATTGCTTCATCCTCCTGCAGTCTTCTTTAAACAAAGTTTTATTTTTTAAAGAACTACATTTTTCAGTTTTGGGGGTAGTAATGCTTCATCAGTAGAGATGATAGACAAGTATTGAGGAAAAGGATGAAAACTTTTTTTTCTAATTTATATGGTATGTGCAGCAGGAACTCCTATTAAAGTTGAAATATTTGGGCATAAAAGAGACACATCAGTTTTTATCTGAGTCTAATGATAGTTTCCCAGTTTTGTTTCCTTTCTGAAAGAAGTATGTCTTTCTACCATAGGACAGAAATTCCAAGTGGCTTTACAAAACATTGTCAATATTTATAATGATGCCTTAATGCAAACCTGCAGTCAATCTGTTTGGACAACAGCTGTGATGTTATCCTTCTTTCTGAATAAGCAAGTCTAATAACATCCTGTTAAATAAATGATTTTTCACAAGCTCTAGCATCTCTAACTGCCCAAACAGCAACCTGAACGGCCTTGCACACACAAATGGTATATTATGAACTATAGAACTGTCATGAATTAATTTCTGAAAACAAAGTCTTTACTGTGCAAAACATCAGAGGACAAAAATATATTTCTGTCCATGTCTCCCACAAATCTGTGATTATAAGATGAACTTGCAGAAGTTAAAATTTTGGTTTTGCAAGTAGGACCATGTGATTTCACTCCTTATACAGTCAATGTACCAAAACACTTTCAAGATTATAGTGTGTTCTGTGTAAAGATGAGTCTTTCGAAATATTATGGATCTGGATAAAGAACAATAACAGGGAGCATGAGATGAAACTGGAGTCAGAACTAGCATTGTTGTCTGAATGTTTATGCCCAAGATCTTATATATTATTTGCAAGAGTTGTAGAACTGCCTCAAAAACAGTATCCACAGTTTTGTATCATTCTGTCACCCCATTATAAGATTGTCATTGGTGTTATCTAGTGAATTTGCATACCTTGACTTGTTAAGCTGAATTTCGCTCTAGACTTTTTCTATTAGAGGACTCTGGTGTGATGTTGGATAATGTGATGTGGGGTGAGGTGATGCACAGTAAATTACGGTTATTGACTGGAGATGTGGGACATGGTTTTTTCAAACATTTTTGAGCTGTCCAGAGAACTCCTTGCACTGGCCAATATATCTCCCTTCCTCATGCCTTTAGCAGCAGCAGAGGATGAAGCATGTAATGCATTATGCTTTGCTTCCGCTGCTGCTCAATCAGCAATTATTCACATTCAGCTTTGTCAAAAGCCTTTTCTATATATGGAGAAATAAGAATCTCATGCAGCCACAGACGCCTGATTTTCCATGTTGGTCATTTTCTCGATTTATACTCTCTTCATGAATGTGGGTACAACTATGGTACAGAGAGAAACAGAGAATGTAACACTTCCAGGAAAAATACAGAACCAAATATTACTAGGATATTACCAATGTCTCCCAAATACTATCAGGACATTATTAAAGCAACATAAATAGAAAATTTCATTAGGGAGAGCTACAAATGATAAAAAGTATTCTATCATACAGAATCACAGAATGAAAGAATATGCTGAGTTGAAAGGGGCCCACAAGGATCATCGAGTCCAAGCCTCAGCCCTGCACAGGATCATCCCCAAGAGTCATACCATGTGCCTTAGAATATCATTCAAACTCTTCTTGAACTCTGTCAGGCTTGTTGCTGTGACCACTGCTGTGGGGAGCCTGTTCCAGCGCCCAACTCCCCTCTGGTGAAGAACTTTTTTCTAATATCCAACTTAAAACTCCCCTGACACAACTTCAGGCCATTCCCTTGGGTCCTGTCACTGGTCTCCCCAGAGAAGAGATCAGTGTCTGCCCCTTCCCTCACCAGGAAGTTGTAGACTGCAATAAGGTTTCCTCTCAGTCTCCTCATCTTCAGGCTGAAAAGATCAAGTGACCTCAGCCACTCCTCATACAATTTCCCCTCAAGGCCCTTCCCCTCAAGGCCCTTCCCCATCTTTGTGTGCCCTCCTTTGGACACTCTCTAATAGCTTAATATCTTACCTATATTGCGCTGCCCAAAACTACACACAATAGGTGAGGCCGCCCCCATGCAGAGCAAAGCAGGACAATCCCCTCCCTCAACCAGCAGGTGATGCTCTGCCTGATGCCCCCCAGGACATGGGTGGCCCTCCTGGCTGCCAGGGCACTGCTGACTCATCTTCAATTTGCCACTGACCAGGACCCCCAGGTCCCTTTCCATGGCACTACTTTCCAGCATCTCATTCCCCAGGCTATGGACATTCAGGGCTGTCCCATCTCAGGTGCAGAATCTGGCAGTTCCCCTTACTGAACTTCATAGGGTTGGTGATTGCCCAGCCCTCTAATTCTTCGAGGTGTCTCTGCAGGGCCTTCCTGCCTTTGAGGGAGTCAACAGCTCCTCCCAGTGTTGTGTCATCTGCAAACTTGCTTAGTATCTCTTCCAGTCCTGTATCCCAGTCATTTACGAAGAGGTTGAAGAGCATGGGACCTAAGGTGGAGCCCTGTGGAACTCCACGAGTGACAGGCTGCCAGTCTGATGTTACCTCATTCACTGTTACCCTCTGTGCTCCACCCATGAGCCAATTGCTCACCCACCACATGATGTGTTTATCCAGCTGTGTGCTGGACATTTTTGTCCAGAAGGATCCTGTGAGAAACAGTATCAAAAGCTTTACTGAAATACAAAAAGATTACATTGCTGGCTTCCATTGGTCAGCTAGGTGGGTTACCTTGTCATAAAAGAAAATCAGGCTTGCTAAGCATTACTCTTGTCTCATGAAGCCGAGCTGGCTGTGACCAGTGACTGCGTTGTCTTTCAAGTGTTTTTCAATACTTCCCAGAATAATCTTCTCCATAACTCTACCAGGCATGAAGTGGGACGGATAGGCCTGTAGTTTCCGGGGTCCTTCTTACCCTTCTTGAAAATCAGGACAAAGTTCACCGGCTTCAGTCAGCTGGGATCTCTCCAGATTCCCAAGACTTAACAGAACCTCGCATTAACACTCAGATCTCGTTTTGCTTCTCAAAGACTTGAAAAATTTCAGTGACTTCTAGCTTACTGGTCTAAGCAGTCACATGGACCCTATGTAGGTCAGAGACTTGGAATACATATCTTTTTTAAAGAATGTTGCAGTCACTGTGGCTACTGGGATTATGGTATGAGAAAACTATATATTTTTTTTTTAATATACAATAAAATAATCATTCAGCCATTAGAGAATTTAGGCTGAAAATCTGATTCAAACTTCACCGTAAAAGTAACTGCTGAGAAGTATGAAGATAAAGTTCAAGTATCTTCAATACCTGATTTGGAGGAGGTTCCAACTCTCTCATGCGAGTATTTTACAGGGGCATAATGGGGCATCCACTTCCTTTATCTTGTAAAAAGGCCTACACCTATTCTGAAGGTACTCCCCAAAATGTAAATGTTCATTTAGAGGATGCTCTTTTCACGCTTATATATTAGTCAAGTTTAGTTTCCATACAAAAGTAATAACAGATATTGTGATAATTAATTTTTCAGTTACGCAAACTTCCAGTCACAAAAATTAAAAAAAAAAGGGTACATCCCACAGCATAAGTGTAGTTACAACCTCATAACAATAATGTGTTAATTCTGTCCTTATCAAGAAATATTTTTATTCACCTAAAGTCTTTTTTCACCTATAAATAACTGTGTCCCAGTTAAGAATGTGAATTGCACAGTTTTAACCTTGGCAGTATATATTTTCTCAGCAATGTAGGAACTTATCAACAATCTCTCTTCAACTCATACAGCAGTTTCCCCTTCAGAATGGCTGGTCTGAAATTAATTGAGAGATTATAAGAAGAAAAAAAAGTGTATTTTTTTTTCTATCTGAAAAAAAAACCCCACATATTTTTCCATGTTAAAAAAAAAAAAAAAAAAAAAAAAAAAAAAAAAAAAAAAAAAAAAAAAAAAAAGGAAAAAAAAAACAGGAAAAAAAGTTTATCCCTGTGGATAAATTGTTATGTACAGATGATCTGCTTTCCTGTATTTACCACATACCTCTACATG
Source organism: Empidonax traillii (assembly GCF_003031625.1). Lineage (NCBI taxonomy): Eukaryota > Metazoa > Chordata > Aves > Passeriformes > Tyrannidae > Empidonax > Empidonax traillii. The sequence continues at coordinate 174,764 of NW_020955424.1, read as the reverse complement.
CCAAAAATTTAATAAATTTCTACAAATTTGAAATAGGGGTTATGTCAAAATAGATTTTTTCACTGTCACATTTTCTAACTGCTTTTCAGAAATGTAATTTTTACTTCTTTTGATTGCTCAAAAGTGAAAACTGAAACTGAGTAAAAGGTGTTAAAATAATTTACATTTTAAACCAAGCTGCATTTTCCCATAACAATTTTTAAGAACACCAGCAAAGAAAAAAAAATAGCTTTTAGTGAAATAATTTCTCAAAATCATGAAACATAAAGTCTAAACAGACCCAAACAAAAACTCCTAAGGGACTACAAAAATGCTATTAATAAAAAGTACAAAATAAACTCTTAAATAAAATACATCAAAGGAAAAAAAAGACTAGTAAAGAGAATCAGCAGTATACATAAACAAACCAGAAAGACCTACAGCTTTTTTTCAGTTTTACTCTTTTTGTTCCTCTTGATGAGGATAAATAAATATCAGTGTCTCCTTTCTTAGTGTGCTGTCAGTTTTTTCTAGGGAAAACCAGCAAAACTAAAAGTAATTTTTCAAAAAAGCTGTGTGTCAGTTTGTGTAGATATGTGAGCTCCAGCTGAGTTATACTGCCTGTGATACGTCTGCCATCAAGAAATAGAGACAAAGTCTGTAAGTACATAAATATATGTGTATAGTGTATTGGGAAAGCAAGGATACTGCAGTTGCACAGCTGAAGAGAGCACAGTTTTCCCGCGATATAATTCATTCTTGTTGTGAGTTTAGTTAAGTGGGAGGTCTATTTATGTGATGGTTAAGGTGTCTGTCAAAAGGGCGCTTGGCACTTCTCCTCCTTTGAGCTTTGAAGTTCACTTCCTACAGTAACATGTTCCAGTCATAACACCTCCTTCTTCACAGCTAAAAGTCAAGTCTGCTAGTCATCCCCCTGTGCTTCGAAATGTAGAAACCATAATTTAGCCCTAAGGAAATAAACCAATTTCAAGGAACTTGGTTTAACTTCCTGCTAGGGTAGGTAAATGGAGATTTACTGTGAAAGTAAGCCTGCAAGCTTAAGAAATATGTGTAGGTATCGAGCAATTACAGTCAACTGGAACTTGCTAGGCAACAAACCCAATCCCTTCCTGAAAGGACCAGTTGCTGCACGTAGAATCTGAGGATAACGAAACCATTATGATTGCTGCACTCTGGAGAGAGAGGTGTGTCTGAAATTTCCTGTTCTGTTTGTAGACCAGTGTTTTCATGATAGTGAAATAAAGGACTAGTCTATAAACTGAAACAATATGGGTCAAAGAATGTTTTCAGTTCTACCAACAAAAAACCAGAGGTATTCTGCAGAGCTTCATACACATAAATGATATGGATATATTCACAATTAAAGGCTTAGTCTAATAACGAGTAAAAGTCTGTAGAGGAAGTTTAGAACACCTTGAGTGTCATTGTTTGATGTCTGAAAAGTCAATATTTGCCCTGAAACATGGGAAATATTGTAAATTCTATCAGTTAATAACATCAGAAGTTAATTACCTTCATTATTTCATGTTCCAATAGTGCTGGTTTAGGAATGGCAGTCCAAGAATACGAAGTAAACAAACTTTGTATGACTTGTCTCTACACAATCTTGTACTTTATTGGCTACACTAGTATCGCATGCAATCACAGTGCTATTCACATTTTTTAACATTTAAGAATTTTTCTTAGAAATTATGGATCACCTCTATCCCAATAAATAAGGTGTACTGTGTGCATTCAAGTCTCATAAGAAATACGAACACATGATCATGTCATACTGTATTACAAAATGGTTTAAAAAAAATGTTTTGAAAGTTATTACAGTCAGTTTTTTATAGACACTAATATAAATATTCGATATAAACAGCTAATATTAATATTCAATATATACAGCTAATATTTACAAAATGCCTAATGATATCAGAAAAACTGCTTTGCCAATGCCACTTTCTTGTGAAAAAATGTTTTAAACATGATTAACTAGTGGTACATAAACATTTTTGAAAACAGTCTTAAATTATATAGATAGACTGTGTTACTTATTTCACTGTTACGTTTTGAGGTGCCATTATATGGTGTACTAAACAACCCAACAAATAATTTAAGTAGTGTATTACAAAAGGGAATATAATGCTCTGGAAAGAAATTATTACATTTTTATGAGTCCCATTTCTTGGGATTTATTTTCATTTTAAACCTCAGAAAAACTAAACAATAAAGTGTCAGAATAAGGTGAGGTGGGAACCCCAAGCTTTGAGACATTCTATAAACACTGCAGAAAACTGGTAGAAATTCTGTCAAATACCTCCAACACAGGATTTCTCTTTTCTTGTTTACTGAATAGACAACAAGTGTTCTTTATTCCACTGGGGTTTATGTAAATTACTTTAAGGTGAAATGATGCCATACTGGGCAAGTATACAATCCTTCATGAGCTTTCACACGTTAAATGAAGTCAGGGTCAGGCTGGGTTAGGATTACATGTGAAGTCTCCAAAGAAAGCTCAGGATACAGCAGAAAGTGGTCATGGTCAAAAGGCAAAGGGATGCCTCCCACATTCCCTGGCCCTGACAGGAAGCAGTGCCCTGCATGTTTGGACCAGCCTGCCACTAGACCTTCTGTCTCAACTTGAAGCAAAAGCCAGAGTCCTGCCCTTGTAATGGCTGTATCTTGCTGCATGCTTGGTAAGCTTAAAAATACTCATGAGTTTTTTTGGCCTAAAGCTCATCTCGGACCGTAGTTGGGTTGGCCAATTTTATTATCTGCTTTGAATAATCTAGGCAATTAATTCAATCTGTATATTTGTTTGTTTGCTTGTTTTCTCCGCATTTGTTTTTCACTTAAAACATTATTAAATCTTTACCTTTTTTAGGATGTGTTTGATGAAAGGCTTTTGCAAACAGGTTTTTTTTTTTTTGCAATTGGATTATGAACCAGATGACAAGGAAAAGTGTAATTTTCAAAAGAACTAAGTGTTTAATAGACTGTGGAGACTTTCATCCTCAGGTACTCGCAACAAAAAAATTTCAACAGAAATACATTTTTTGTTTAAAACAAACAAACAAACAAACAAACAAACAATCTAAACCCACAAAAAACCCCAAAAGAAAACAAAGCAAAAAGCCAAACCCCAAAACATTCCCAAACTGAATTTTGTAGTCTGAAAAGCTATAAACTTAGAGGACTATGTGGTTTATTCATACTTGTCAGGTTCCCTAAATAATTTCCTGGCAGCCTGGGCAATTTTTAATAAAATTGGTGAAGAAAACCCAAACAACCAACCAACAAACAAAAAACAAAACGAAACAAAACAACAAACCAAAAAACCAAACAACCCATACACCAACCCCCAAAAAAGGGAGTAGATGAGTAGATGATTCAAAGTTAATTCCATTCTATAATTTTTAGGCATACCAGTATCTTGTTAGAAGAGATAGATGAAGTACCTCCACTGTCAGGTATGGCTTAATAGGCATGTAAGGACTGCTCACTTGAATATCACAGGTTTATCTCCAGATGAGGCAGGGGTCATCTCCTAACCAGGGAGCACACAGAAAGGAATGGAAACTACTGTTGCCGTGAGATGGTTGATGGCTCAAAGACTATAAAACCACAGCGCAGAAGGCTGCGTTAATTCCAGTGGTCATGGAGTAACCTTTCTTTTCATATGGAAGGAAAATACATCAAAAGCTGGCTTTGTTTCAGAAAATGTTGATATGTCATAAAAGTAAATCAAAATTAAATTTATACATTGATATTCTTTCCATTTTTGTATTGTCTGTATTATTCATATGTTATTTCATAACCTGCTGTGCCTGTATAGATCAAAACAGGTGTCAAAATGCCAAACATTTTTTGCTCAGTGAGAAACCTTAGTCTGGCTTTGTTTAAGTATCTGTTTTGCAGAGAAGAGTAGAACTGAGCAGGCAGTTGCTTGTTTATTGTTAATTTTATATTCTCTTACCTTATGTTATTTCATTTTATTCTTCCATCTGTGTTTTATAGGGAAATAAGATCATTTTGAGATATATATGTTCAGATAACACTGATTTGTAATCTTCTTGCCAGATCCACACCCTCTGATAGCAATCTCACAGCAGTCTCCTTGCCCATCTTGCTATGCAAGCCTCCAAAGACCCTTACCTCTACATCCCACCAACCCTGTGACCACGGAAAGTAACCTCCAGCACTGTATCTGGACAAAGCCTCAAGCCAGGACCTAACATATGCCCATTGCCTCATCGAACTGGTTCCCTTCTTGCAGCCATCGTTTTGCCTTGCATGAAAATCATACTCCCAAGACCCCCCGAGACCAGACGGAGCTGCTCCTCCAGCAAGAAAACTCTCATGGAAGTCCTCTTTTGCTAAATACTATTTTCATGACAATGAAATGACAGTAAAAGCAGCTACTGGGGCAGTGTTGGAACACCAGCCATACAAAGTCATGAGGCGGCACCTCAAATTTAGCCTGTTTGAGAAACTGTAGAGCTCCCCAGAGTGGGGTGCCTGCCCCCACACTTCATCTTCAAATTCACCTCATAGTGAATGGTTTGGTAAAGTACCAGCAAAGTTACATGACAGTAAAAAAGACACTATCAGTGAGGTATTGCCTTCACAAAAAATCTTATGGTACTGTGGTATCTCACCCTGCAAAATCAGTTTTTGTACCAGGTGAGCAAGGAAAGATCTACAGTGTGGCTGGGGAGCTTCTGATAATAGTGCAGTAGGCCAGCAGTAAATAAGAATAAATCTAGCCAGTGATGGCAGCCTGTGAAAACTTTCCCCACTCAGATGATTCTATCAGCACACTTCCTTCTGAGTTCTGAAATGTTTTTAATGTAGATTGTTGTTATTTTTTTAATTTTCAGCTTTCTTCCATCCAAACTTTGCATGTCCCTCAGCTCCCATTAAGCACAAGCCATCTGACCAGCAACCCAACGCATGTGGTGGGAAAAAAAAAAGGTAAAGAAATAAAGGGGTCAGGGAAAGGTTGGTTGAATAGGCAATTAGTGGAAATTTCATAAACAATAAGGGAAAAGTGTTAGAGAGCAGCCTATTTTTTCTACAAAAGTCTCCATTTCATCTCCAGGAATATTCTTTTCATGCATATTTAGTTTAGGAAAAAATACTACCATACATCTTTCATGATATTTTTTATTCTTCATTTATGATACTATAAATGTTTAGGTAATAATGCTGGTATTGAAAACAAGTCAAATGAGCGCAATTCAAATTAGTGGGCAAGCTAGAGCAGAGTCTTTCATTTACAGTCCGCTTGATCAGACCACATTAAAATCAGTAAGAGTTAAGCCTACCCTGTTTACAGCCCACAGGTTGTTATCTAGTTTCAAACCTTTCTGTTCAGAATTGTTAAGCCAGTGCTGTACTACATGCAGCTCAAAATTAATTGGAAGCTTGGGTTCTAATGGCTGTTTTAGGGGCGGGTGTTGCAAATCCTGAAATCCACACCATGCCCTAAAAATGTATTCATTTAATTTAAAACCTTTACATTAAATTATGGGTTATTTGAAAGTTAAACACTTAGTCACAGCATTCTGTATCAGATGCTGTGAATTTATTCACGTCTAGATTTTAAATTACCTCCTTTCCATTTCAGATGCCAATTTCACTAGGCTACCTGAAACATCATTTACATAGAGTTATTACATCAGGAAAGAAAAAATCCTCTCGTGTTCAGTGCCTTGTTTCTCTAATCCCCACAGACAGTGAGGAAGAAAGGCTGGCTTTATACTGTCAATTTCTTTTACTGCACCCATTGGCACTTGTCAATATTCCTTACCAGACAAAATGCACAAATATTCTAGGACATGTAACAGCTTCAGAAGTCTGCTGTCGCTTATATGTGGGTGTACTGTAAATGTCTACACATTAATTAACGAAAAAATAGGAATGTTTTGATGTTGCAAAGCCACAAATGTCTCTCTTCCAGCTGAGCTAATGAATTAGCTCCATTAAATGTTCATATTTTTATATCACTATCACCAAAAAAAAAAAAAAATAATCTAGGCTGCAGAATATCTTCTTGTACTATTCAGTGGGAAAAAGTCACTGTATAAGTGATGGAATCTTGTTCCTTAGGGCTTTCTGGGAGATGGAGTAATATTTACTTCCAATGTACACTCCTGTTATTTTTAAACATGGATTCAAACTCAAACATACACAAGATCTGGGGCCATTCAGCACTGGACCTGTACCTTTTCACATAGCCCAGTGCTCTAATTTATACACATTCTGCAGTCTCTTGGTAACGATATTCATTCTTATGCAGTCGTGCAAACATATCCCTTTTCAGTCAGACAGGACTCAGTCACACCTACTTGCAGGCGTTCTCTTGTCGCACTGAGTTAGACTGACCACTAGCAAATAAGAAACAATTGAGAATCATGCCAGTATTTTCTTTTCTTACCTGACAAGTCCTCCTGAGAAGCCTTAGGTGTTAGACCTGTCTAAATGTTATTTGTGTAACTGAGCTCTGCCTAGCCAGCTCTCCCCACAGTGATAACTCAGGGATGCATACTGCTTCGCTTCTTGCCTTCAGCTCTGAGCTCTACTTGTTTCGTATATCCTTTCTCAAAATAAAGATAACAGTTCCATTCTATTCTGGGAGGCCATTGAGATGACTCTTTCCACCACAGCCTGCTCAAGCTTTTTGTCATGAAACTAGGTCTAGAAGATTTATGTTGTAAAACATCTGAAAAATGTAATCCATCAGATGTCTCAGTCATATACTAAACTGGACTGCATTAGGACTCTTATCTAACTTACACACAAGGTCTTACACCTTTCCAGAGGGAAAAAAAAACAAACAAAAAAAACTCCAAACCATACCAAATAAAACCAAAACCAACCAACTAACCAAAAACCAAAAAAAAACAAGGCAGAAATTGTTGAGATCAGAAAGAAAAGGATAATTATCTCTCTCTATATATATCCAAGATTCAGTTGAGACATGGAAGGTGTGTGCATAGAGACTTAAGAGATCAAAAATATTTCTACTTCCCACAACTTCAATAAAGTGTTAGAGATCAATTACTTGAACTTACATTGAAACCCTGAATGGGGCAATATACCCCTTGAGGGTAAGATGTCTTTGAATGAATCTGAAAATCGGATTTTTAGTTTGGAAGAATGGTGAAATAAAGGAAATGAGAAGGCTTTTATAAAAATAAAACGTACAAGGAGTTTCACAAATTGGATAAAGACAAAAGTTTTCTTTAAGGTTTTGGTTAACAGGAAGATTTTAAAACTGGGGACCTCTGGTAATGAAACACCCACATATTTTCCTGAACTGCCATCCCATAATCCTCCTAGTGCTAGCATTCTTACCTGCTAGTGCTTCAGTCCAGTATGAGGCAAAAGGATAGAAAAGCTATAAAAGAAAGTGTAGTCTTGTTGAATACACTACTTTTTGCAATTTAGGACTCTTTGTTTCAAATTTGCACACTGTTAATATCAAGGTATATCATACAATTTGGAACAGCCGGTACTGAGGTAAGTCACATGATAACACCTGACATTTAGGTCATTTGCACAGAGAATGAGCACAGAAATCTTCACTACCTTGACTTTAAATGTCTGCATCTGATTGCGGGTGTCTACACATGACCTAATAATCCGGAGCTCTCTCTACACTTATGAGAGAAACCCAGTTTACAGGGTGACAGTTTTCACTAAATGTAGGTGTCTGGGACAAGATGAATCACTTTCTAGAAATGTCTGTTTCTTTCCATTAACTATAAATAGATCCACATTGATTAACAAAGATGTAGACATCTGTGCTGTAGATTCTGACATGCAATCAGCTGAATGCAATCCCAACAGTTAAGAGACAATTACGAATAAAATAAATACATTATACAAGTAATTGATAGTGAAAAGTACCACACCATCACACAAATCCTTAATCTTTTTCACTGAAATATAAAGGAATCCTGTCCTCCTGGATTGTATTTTTGTGGTAGAATTTCAATGTTAGATGAGTTTATAAATTTGTGCACATTTAAACATGTTCGTCCTCTAAGACCTTTTAAACTGACAGGAAAAAGAATCAAAACTTCACAGAGTTAAAAACAGCCCTACCGAGTGGCACCTTTTATAGTTGTAGAATAATATTATCTGATTACTATCTTATTGTTAGTAGCAAATATATGGACTTTAAATGATGTCTTCTCTGCACAAGATTAGTGATATTTTTGAATAATTTTTATACACTGAATGCAAGACAAGGTTTCTCCTCTACCTCTCCTGCTCCTGTCATTCATACCTCACAGAGCATGGAAATCTACCTGGCCATACAAAAAAAGAGAAGGCATTAAATGTTGAGCAAGAAAACTGAGGGAAACTATGTATGGTATGTCTGCTAACTTTTTATAATTATTTTTAGCAATTACTCAGCTAAACTAGGGTAACTCATTTGCTCTTTTACAGTATATAAAACTGTCACAAAGTATATGTATGTTGTGTGGGGCTTGACTGCAATTGCTGTGTTACTTGTGACCACCCAGAATTTATTCCCATAAGCAGTTAGGGACTTGGATGCTCACTTCTCTGAACTACTGCATTGTCTCTGACTGTTCCAGTGCTGATCTCTGAACATTTGCCTAGCTGGAGGGAATACAGGTTCCATGGGAAAGACAGGAAAAATTACCAGAAGGCCTCTGTGGATGAACTGTGAGCTCCTGGCCAAACTTAAACATAAAAATGGAGCATACAGAAGAGGGAAGCAGGTACAGGCAACGTGAGAATACAGAAGTACTGCCCAAGCATGCAGAGATGTGGTTAGGAAGGCCAAAGACCATCTGAATGCTTTCCTTACCTCAAGCTCTACTAGTAAGAACACCCTTCAGAAAATCCAGGTATTGATGACCAGTGAAAAAGCCTAGAGCAGTGTAGACCTACCTGTAGTGGAAGAGCATCAGGTTACAGAATACATAAGCAAACTGGACACATCTAAGTCCTTAGACCCTGGTGGGATGAACTCATGAATGCAAAGGTATCTGGCAGATGTCACTGTGAAGAATGATCATGACAATTGGGAGAAGTGCCTGAGGATTGGAGAAAAACAAATCCTTGCTCTTGTCTTCAGAAAGGTCAAGAAGAGCAGGCCATGGAAATAAAGGCTGATCAACCTCATCATAATGCCTAAGAAGGTTATGGAACACTTACTCCTGGGAATTTTTTCCAGGCATGTGGATGACATGCAGATGATAGGGTACAATCAGCATTCACAAAGGGGAAGTCATTCTTGACCAACCTGACAACTGAATTGACAGGCCTGGTAGATGAGGGAAGAGCAGGGGATATTGCCTGTCTTAGTTTCGGTAGGGCTTTTTTGATTCCATAAGATTCTTGTAGACAAGCTGTTGATGTATAGGCTTGGTGAGAACACAGTGTGATGGATTAAAAAATAATGGAATGGTCAAGCTCTGTGGTGATCAGTGGCACAAAGTCTAGTTGGAGGCCAGTAACTAGAGATGTACCCCAAGTAGCAATACTGAGTCTAGTCCTCTTCAATATCTTCATTAAAGATCTGGATGGTGGAGGAGAGTGTGCCCTGAGTAAGTTTCCTGATAATACAAAACTGAGAGGAACAGATGATATGACAAAGTCATGATGCCATCCAGAGAGAGGTTGACTGGAAAAGGGGTTCACGTGGTTCAACAAAGCAAAGTGAAAAGTCTTGCATCTGGGAATGAACAACCGTATGCACCAATGTATGCTGGGGATGACTCAGATTGAAGACATCTTGGCAGAGAAGGCCGTGGGGATCTGGTGGACATGAAGTTGAATATGAGCCAGCAATGTGCCTTGATTGGCATTTTAAGCTTTTCTGCAGGATAAATTGCCTTGAATGCATTCACAGAATTTTCAAGAAGTTATTGTTCTATTATTACTATTATTATCACCATTATTATAACTTTTAGGACATTTAACATTATTATATTGCATTTATCTACTACAATTTCAGAAGGAGTCTTACTGTCTTTTGCACATTGTGTTTGAAAAAAATTTGGTCAGATGCACATCATAAAAGTTTAGATATTATAGGTGCCTAATCTTCCCTTTTACTCAATAGCAATATGTGAGTTTCCAGTGTTTGTTAATTTCATTTATTTTAGAGGTTTACTTTGGAATGAGCAGAATAATTGCAATTTCAAGAAGCGAGGAAAGATTAGGCAAAAGTAGAAGCTGTCATCCACAAAACCCAGCCAAAACCAGCATAGACATATTGTAGTCAAAGTCTTGATCAGAAACAAGACAAGACAGAGTGAATTTGACCAGAAAGAGCACTTAACAAAATGAACAAAAATGAAACAGAAGGAAACAGAAACATTACAGTGATGCAGCATTTTTATTTCATTGATGCCAAAATAAAGAAGTCACTTCCATTCTTCTAATCCTTCTGTGATCTAGCACTGTTTCAGAGTCTCTTTGCGTTGGTCTGGCTGAATCAGAGTTCATTTCCCCGTATAAGCCCTCACAGTGCTGTGCTTTGCATTGGTAGCTTGAAGGGTGTTGATAACACACCAGTGTTTTGGCTACTGCTGAGCACAGCACCAGCACTGCAACATTCCTTCCTTAATCGAGGGCAAGATCCTGGGAGGGAACACAGCCAGGCCAGCTGATCCAAACTGACCAAAGGGATATTCCATACCATATGACATCAGCTCAGATATAAAAGCTAAGGAAAGGAGCAGGAAGGCAGGCATTCATTGTCTCCAATGGCTGCCTGCTGAGAAACCATCATGTGTACTGAAGCCCTGCTTCTTGGGAGTGGCCAACCATCGCTGCTGATGGGAAATAGAGAATAAACCCTGCTATCTTTCACTTTGCTTCCCTTTTGTGCACACAAGTGTTCGCTTTGCTTTTGCTTTAAATAAACTGCCTTATCCCAACCCATGGGTTGTTTTCCATCTTACTCTCTACCCTGTCTGGCTGGGAAGAGGAGTGATAGAGTGGTTGGGTGGGCCCCTGGCATCCAGCCAAGGTCAACCCACCACACCATTAATTTGATTTCTCTTCCTTTTATCTTGTTCCAGTTATACATCAAAACCCATAATATTTTCTAACCTGCACAAGTATCAAGCTCAGTTGACCTCTTAGAAATATTATTCTGTGAGTGAATAACACAGAATAATATAATGAAATTTACATTTGTCTTTCCCTTCTCCACTTTTCTATCTTAGCTTTAAAATATCAATCAGATTTAATCCCATGCCAGTTTTACTGAAGGGCCATCTGTAGCTTCCTTTGGCCCTGGATCAGGCCTAGTGTGCTTGTCCATCTTCAGAACATATTAGCAGCTACAGTGAATCCTGTTTTAACAGATCATGAATTGGCTAACCAAATGATTGCCAAAGGATTTTATTTTCTTTTAAGCTTCCCCCCCCCCCCTTCCAAAATTGGTTTCCATTTACTAAAAAAATTTTGGCCCTCTACAGTAGACAATAAATCAAAACAAGCTTGAGTTGTATCCAGGTTGCTTATCTACTGTTCCAACTAACAATAGAAAGTATCACATTAGGGAAATCTATTGCCTCATCTGTGGAATCTATCCTGAAATTAAAAAATGGTTGGTTGCTGTCAGAATTAAATAGCAAAACCTAAACTTGCAAATTTTTGTGATACAGGAGAAATGCATTGAAGGAACTCATCTATAAAATTGAGAAAATAGCTCTAAGTAAACTCCTAAGTGGATTTGGTCTTTTTAATTTTGGATAGGAAGCCTGGTGTCTTTGGAATTCCCCTAGATCTACTCCATACAATAGATTATGAGTTTTGATATGCATATTATTACATTGTTTAGGAAAGATAAAAGAACAAAAGAAACATGAGATTATTTGAAACTTTAGACTGCTAGTGAGGCTTGTGAGCCAATGAATTTCACCCGCATGGACTAAGCTGGGATTTTAAAATTTCTTTCCTCTATATTCCCTAGTTCTATTAGCAGAGACCTGAGAGCAACATTTAGGAATATCCCGTTGTCACACCGCAAGACCCAGAAGGACAGGTCATTTCAGCTTGAAGATGAACTTTGCAGAGGAAATGGGGTGAATATGGAGGGCGCTTGGGGAGAAATTAACCGGTAAAATTAATCACAGATGAGAGGATGACGGAAAGCATAAGGGTCTGATGTAATATTTACTCTCTGTCAGGTTACTAGTTAGTTTTAAACCATAGAGGCACTTATAATTACAGGTGGAATATAAAAAATAGAGTTGAAATTTTGTGACAAGTTAACAGAAGAACTAGAAATATGTTTTGATAACTGAATAAAAAGAACCTTGAAAAATTTTAAAACATATGCTTTTACATAAGTTAGCAGGTGTGAACTTACAGAGGAATAATTAATGGTTTATATGATAACTTGTCTTGCTATAAATTATTTAAATGTCCACACTAACAAGTGTTTCTCTTTTGTTTACTTGTTTTCCATTAAGGAGCACTTTATGTAATTGCTCAGAATGTATAAATCTTCTATGAGAAAAAATTATTGAGAGTTGCAGTTAGATAAAGATGAAAGACAAGTGAATGGCACTGAAGCCTCTGTTTGTATCAAGACCTAGTGCTTCTGAAGCACACCACTTTCTTGTTCTGCTGTGGTGCATATCACAGGGAGGCCTGGGAGAGTAGAAGCTGCTTTTCTTTTTGAGGAAATCAAGTCAAAGATGCTAATGAATGTTAGCTAACTGGACTAGACCGGTCTGAGATGGCTGTGGAACAGACATTGTTTAATCACAGTTACTCACTGATAGCTAGCCAAGGCTCAGTGAGACATACTCAGTTAGACAGTGAATATTTTTTTTTTGCGCTATAGGCCAGATAGATAAGCTGTAAATGAGACTTGGTACATACTTCTATTGCATTTTGTTATCATCATCCTTTCCCTTTTAGTTTCTTCGCAATTATACCATTGCAGTCTGCTGTTTCATCTTCTTCGTTGTAGTTTGTGCAGTAATTTTCTGAGAAATCCAGGACTCTATCATTGCCTTAATGACATCTCTCTTCCTTTCTCTGTAAACTAATCACCACCTGGCTGTGTAGTGCACTTACTCTGCTGTTTATTGCATCAAATACAGGGACAAGCAGCAATTATCTCTCTGGAACATGACTAGAACCCTCAAGGACAACTGGAGCACTGCTAGAAAGTTACAGTCTCCGACTATTATTTTAAGCATGCTCTGTAGTTCTATGACTAAAATTTTACACATCAGTTTTAACCACTTGTCTCACTGATCTACTTGAATAGCCTGAGCTGTAAAACCATACTTGAAAGTAGCGAGGCACATAATTTTTACAGAATGTGCCCACTTTCTCACTAAAAGGATTTCTTTTCAAAACCCATACTTTTTTATTGGTCAAGTTCCGCTTTATGTTGTTTCATAATCCTGTAGGCTGCTAAGGAGATTTGAAAATCGGTCCAAACTGTGTATCAATAATGATTTCTCACTCTTAAATCAGTGTTTCAGCAAGTTATTTTGATGACAATGTGTTAACCACAAAATTTTTTGAACCACTTAATTGTATTAGAAAATGGAATTTCAGAATATGAAGATTCTTAGGTGTGGACCCTACAAAAAACATATGTGCACAGTGTGATCATATTGACATTACACGAATCAATAGGATTAAGGAGTAACCCTATTTGGCATGAATATGTAGGTTAGTCTTAGTTCTGTTATCTGATTACTTAAATACAGTTGCTCTGATTGGCTATTTCTCCTGAATAACTTCTGGTGAAATGTCACAGATGAAACTATTGTGAAAAATTTGTCAGTGAGTTTGTTAGGCTAGAAATGACCTCCAGATGATGGTATGTTCTTTCAAAAGCACTAATGCTCCTTATATTTCTCATTGATTTTTCTTTAAATAACAAGAGCAAGCCTGAGGATGTTGAAAATCATTACATTTCTGGTTGACTTAAAAAAAAAAAACAAAACACACACAGAAAAAATCTCACAGTTATATTTTCCTCTCTATTTTTGACAATTATTTTACCTTGTCATAATACAGATATCATCACTTAAATGTTATTAAGAGGGTTAAGTGAGCCATTAAGCATCTTTTCCTTCTATTGGGTTGCTGCTGGAAACGTGATCACACTAATAGCACTCACACTATATTTACTTTAAGGAAAATATTATCAGACAATATTACTGATGTGACTTAATAACAGAGAAGACATTACAAGTGCTGGATCAAATTTCTCATGAGAATAGTCATTTCATTATACCAAAAATAACCCTTTTCCCCTTCTTCTTCAAAGCCCTGCACTTTAAAAACCAGAGCTGATAGAGCTCATCATTGATCCATCCAGGCTTCTGCAGCTATCTATGCATGTCATCCTGCTCCTTAAAATTCACATAGCTTATACACTTGCTTTGCGGTAAATTTCTTGTTTAACTACTCCAGGATGTTTAACTTCATGCCTGAAACCTTATAATAATCTATGATCATACAGGAAAAAGGGGACATACTTGTGCTACTTATATATTTATATTATATGTGTGTTTTTTTCATAAGTGACGGTATTTTACTGTGCGTTATGACTTGATAATATATTATACAGATCAAAGTATATTTTGCAGTGCATATGAAAGAAATACAGCAAATAAAACATACAGGAGCTTTTATTTACCCTTTTTTACTAAGTGCTTCTGCATTACTTTTCATACATACTGTGTTGGAACATCTTTCATATAACTACCATTCTTTATTACCTGTGTTACCAGGGCAAAGTATCTGGGCCATACTTCAGCAAAACAATTCAAATTCTTTTTAACTAACTCCAAAGCAGGACTGTTAATGTATGGCTTCCTCAGTGCCCTAAATGTCAAAGTACAGTAGATATAAAGAAATCAACAATTATGCCAGGAAGCCATCCCAAATAAGAAGAGGCTTAGATGCAGAAATAAAGAATGGGAACTGCATGATAACATACCTGTCAAATATTTTAAAAATATTGACAGATTTTTATTCACTTGATATTAATAAGTAAAGAATTGTCTGGTTAACTGTATTCTGTAAACTTGAAGCCAAGAAGAAGGAATTTGACAATACAATTGTTTCAAATAAATTCACTAATCAGGAGCAAATTTGTTGCTGCACTAAGACAGAAAAATTTGAAGTAGTGACATGGAAGATGTGAGGTATAAGTGTTCATAAGGTATGTTATTTCTGTGTTCAGAATTAAAATGTTTGGAAGGAAAGTGTTTGGAATTACAGTGTTTGGAATGAAACCTGTGTCATAGGAAGCATCTGAGGCACCACTATAGACTAAAATCAAAATTTGGTTGGTCAATACATCCAGAAAAAACATTCCTTTGAACATTCAGGAACTAGATAATGAACTCTCTTAAATAAAGAACGACTCAAATCAGCAATTTGGAGAAGGGTTGAGGAACATCTCTGGATTTCTCACACCTTTTGAAACAATGAAGTGTTTAATGGTGTGCTGAATCATGGTGACATTTCTATAAACTGTAATTCAAGCTAAACAGACTCTTAAATATATATTGTAAATTCTTTCCTAGGAAGATTTCATTATGGAGGCAATATAGTTTTCAAATTATGACCAAGACATAGCTTTGCCCTTGAAACCTAGAAAAGCTTAAATTAGAGCAAGAAGTGGTAGTGTTGATGGTTCAGATCTGAAAGAAGGAGAAAATAGGATGAGGATTTGAATGATTACTCACTTAATCTTTTCAAAATTACAACAATAACAAAAGTTTACAAAGACTTTTTCTTTACCCTTGCTCCTGGTTTAGAAATAACTGGATTTATCTTTTACTTCTGATCATGATTCTTAGCTAATTCTGCTGTAACAGTGGTAGTAATTTTGGCACTCTGCCTGCATCCTAACACATCTGATTTTGGCAGATGCTTCAAAGCTCGTCCCACATTCTTTTGCAGTTATCTATACCAGATCACAATATTTAACATACTTGTCACCTTAATATAGCAGCATTTACTGACCTACTTCACAACATGGATTATATATCCTATGAAAATACAATATTTTGGCAACATAGTGAGTCTGGATGCTGAAGACAGCGGGATCTAGTTCCAGATTCCAGCACTGGCATTAAACACTGTACAGAATAATAAGTCTACAAAACTATTCAGCTGCTCAAAGATGTTTGTCTAAGGCAGAACAAAACATCTCTTTGGGCTCTGTTGGGTAGCTTGATGTCCATTAGTGATAATGGGAGATCAACCACCTAGATCACAGATGGATATGGGCACTGGTGACCTCAGGGATCACGTGGGGGAATAATCTTGAACTGCTACAATCTGGAGAGCATGCTGTTGCAATAGCAATAGGCACCCTGGCCCGCTTGAGTTACATGAGGAGCACCAGAGAAATTCATACAGATTGGCAGGTATGAACTAAAACAGGGAGACCTGCACCTTTCTGAGGATACAGGTGCTCCATAGCACCTATTTAGCTGACTGAATACTACTCTTTGTAGTTCAATATATTGGTTTCCCTCACATGGTTGTTTTGGTTTTGTTGCAGCACTTATTTGGATCTCTGTTCTCTGTCAGACTGCCTCTTTCAAGGAATGTTGCAATTCACAGTTGGGTTCATTGCATCTAGCTTTAGCCACATCCTCAAAAACATCCTTGTAACTATTCAGGGACTGACTGCCCTGAGCGACCTTATCTAGGTTTCTGGTGCTTTCAGCAGGAGCAGATGACCTACAGGAGCACTTCCCAATGTGTAGGACTCTGGTTCTGCTTACATCTGAAGTGACAATCCTGGGCTGCTCTAAGAGCCAGTGAAGAGGCATTTGGGGGCACATCTGGGAAACGTAGGCCCCAACATCAGGGCGAGGTGAATCTTACTCTAAATGTGCCTGTTCCTTGCCACTGACCTTAAAGAGTGACAGATTCAGATGTAGATGCCTGCACTAAACATCTCTACAGCTGGTCAGTTGAATCCCTTCCTCAATAGCTGCGGAATCTCCATGTTCTGAAATTTTTCTGCCTTTGTCAGTAGGAGAATAAAAACCCATTGTGGTCACATAAAAGTTTTTTCCCTCAGAAATTAGGTTTAACAGTGTAATGGGGTAACAAAGTTTAACAGAATAGAGTCAGGAAGCCCATTTAATGGTTAGTGAGATGATAGATTTTGTCCTCCAACTTTTATCCTCACTTGCACTGTGAGCATAGGCAAGGCACTGTGTGTGCCTCAGTTTATTCAAATGTAAAATTGTTATAATTAATATTCAGAATAATTAATGATTAAGTGCCTTGAGAACATGTGATGAAACAAACTCTAGAAGAGCAGCCTTGTTTCAACCTCTTTAAAACTGTATCCCCTTGCCACATATTTTCAAAAAGTTTACAACTCCTTACTAGAGCTAAATGACTAATTCAAATGAATAATTTATCTGAAGAATTTTGCTTTGTTTTCTCTTTGCAAATTGTTCTCAAATAGACTGCAAAATTCTTGGGCTTATTAGTTATTGCCAAATTATGCACAGATCTCTTCAGTGACTAATTCTGTGTCTGAAGATCATTGAATTTTTCTCCTGAAAATGTTAGTAATTTGCTATTTTTACTGTGCTGGTAGTTCTTTCCTATTATTGAAAAGCATATGTAATTAATCAATACAGTTGTACCTATGTGTAATGATATTTTATAAATAAATACATATATAAGAAGAATTCCTGATTCAGGACTTTAAAGGTCAGAGAACGCCAGGAGACCACCTACCCAGAACATCTGTAGAGTCAGTTTCCCCAGAATTGAGACTAATAATTTGTGCTTGACTCAAAGTGGCAGTCTCCTTTTAAGAGGATCTGCAAAAGATTATGGAGAAAAGGAAGCATATTTTTCAATACACTTAAATTCACTATATGGGGTTTGATTCTTTCTTCTCCTTCCACTACAAATCAAAAATGACTAGAAATTATTGGAGTGAAATTGTGGTCTCTGTTCATTCTTGATTGGGCAACTTCAAGGGGCAGAAGACGATGCACTACTATTGGTAAGTTCTTCTAATACTTAATTACCCTCCATGTTAGAAAAGTTTGTTACTCATAATATGAATTTTTCAGGCTTCAATTACCCTTTAATAGTTCTTGTTACTAAATTACACATCACATCAAGTTACCTCTTGATCTTTTCCATGAGCTAAACAGAGTGAGTTGTTTTTAAGCTTTCATATAATAGTTTCTTCTGAACACTCTAAAATTTGTTTACATGTTTTAATATTCTACTGTCAGTCTCAGCAGTGCCATTTATATAGCTAAAGTTCATGACATATTGATTAAGAACATATATTTCCCTCCCAGAGATAAGGAGAAATATTGGTGTGACTGATGTCAGAGAAATGATGAATCACACACATCTAAAAAAGTTTCAGTTAAACACACCCATAGCACACTCAAACAAATTCATTTTTGGTCAATGTAAATATTTCACTTAACTGAAAATTCAATTTTTTTATTTAGTATATATTTGTGCCTACTTGATCTATTTAAAATGTTTTGGTTAAAATTAACATATTTTTAAAACAAATATTCTAATTTGAAAGAGAAATAAATATATATTTCATTTGTGAAATCAGTAAGTACAGTGGTTAATCTTATGTGTCCTTAAATGAAATACAGGACCCAAATTTCAATGTGTTTGAGCTTTCATTTTTAGTGATATTGAGAATCATCTAAGCACGTTTTATCTGGCTCTCTCTGTGACTTATGCCATTAACTGCATGAGTTGTTATTGTTAGGACACATCACAAAGTGAGACATTTTTCTCACCTAAGGTTTGGAATTGAAATCAATTTTACACAAACAATTTTTAATACACAGGAAAGCAAGCAAGAAATAGGGTTATCCACATCTACCTGAAACAAAATTTGCCTTAAAATGAAAAAACACAGCCTAACTGAGAGAAATATATTCATCATGGGCACATCAGGAAAACAGGTTCCAGCAAAGCCCTGCTCTTTGGCCTCCTCCAGACCTCTGATATTCGATCGATATGCTCGTGCTGGAGTCAGTAGAGCTTGGATCAGGCTCTAAGCAAAGGAATTTGTTGGCATCACATAGCAGGTTATTTGAATGGACACTTTCCTTTACTTTGCGCCTGCACCATCTGTTCTGCCATCTAATTAAAAATGCAAAATGAACATAATTAAATATTGGCTTCACAAAAATAAGCTAGAAGTTTTTTCAATGCATATGCATGTTCTTTATTAAATGCAACAAGCATCTGTTTTGTTTTCTTATGTTTCAAGACACAGATAGAGGGAAATTGCTTTTTCCTGACAGAAAGGATATTTTTTATTAGTAAATTGGAATTAAATAGAAGAGGTAACACGTTACAACAGTTGGTAAACAGCAGTTTCTGTAAACAGAGATTCAGGTCCGAGTTCTTTTCTGAGGAAGCACAAGAGGAACAGCAAAAAATGGGAGGGAAAGCCATTACTAAACATTGTTCTGATTAACTACTGAAGTTGAGCTCTTGGTTGAGGTCCTACTGGAACTATGAATTCAAGTATAAGCAACTTTTGAGTAGGCACCAAGACTTGTGTCACTTTCTCTGAAGACCTGATGGCCTAAGCTACTGTCTGCCTTCCATGATTGTGTAAATCTTATGCTTCATCCTTGTAAAATGCTACTAATTAAGTATCTTGGTACTTTACAGCATCTGGGAGGGTGTAAGGAAGCATAGCCATTGCTATTTTTCAGATAAAGAGGGGCAACTCAAAAACATTATGATCTGTACATACCACACATGGAAAACAACTCAGGTGGTCAAGAAGGCCAATTATATCCTGGCTTGTATGAGAAATAGGTCAACTTCTCTGGCCAGGAGGACCAGAGAAGTGACCATTCCCCTGTACTCAGCACTGGAGAGGCTGCACCTGGAATACTTTGTTCAGTTCTGAGCCCCTCACTACAAGAAAGACAATGAGTCCTGCCCTACCAGAGAAGGGCAACAGGGCTGGTGAAGGATCTGGAGCACGGGGGATGTTAAGACTGGAGAAAAGGAGGCTTAGGAGAGATCTTGCTGCTCTACAACTACTTGAAAGGAGGTTGTAATGAGGTAGGTGTCAGTCCCTTCTCCCAGTTAACAAAGTGGTAGGATGAGAGGAAATAGCCCTGAGTTGCACCAGGGGAGGTTTAGATAACATACCAGGAAAAAACAATAATGGGAAATGCTGTAAAGAATTGGAACAGAGTGCCTTGGGAAGTGAAGTCACCATCTCTGAAAATATTCAAAAACCGTGTGGATAGGGTTTAATGGTGAACATAGTTGTCCTTCTCGGTTGGTGGTTGAACTTGGTAACCTTAAAGATCTTTTTCAACCTTGATGATTCAGTGATTCTGTGAGATATATCTATACCAGTAAAAAAAAAAAAAGGGGTAGGGATTTGCCTCTGTCTCTGAGAACATGTGGGATGGCTTTTGTCCAGGCTGCTCCTCTAGAGCTGCATTAGTATTAGATGATACTTGGTCTTCACAGTTCCATGTCACAACCCATGATACTTAATTTTTTGTGTATTTGGTTAGTTCAGAGTGCGTGAAATAATGAGGCAATGTGTTGCAACCAGCCAGAATTATGCTTTTATAGCTTGAAACTGAGGGCACGTGTAACATTTCTTGGATGTAGCCAGAAAGCATGTAGCTGGCAGTCAGCACAAGTTCCTCTGAAATAGTGCTGGAGGGTTTTAATTAGAAAAAGGCAAACTTACTGCTAGCCTGTCTAACCTGTTTCCCAGAATGAGTTGTCCTGGAAAGTGTGCCTGGGTTTTGTGTCAGAGAGGTAAGGGAGCTGACCCAAAAGTCCAGGAAGTAGGTGGTGTGTCCAAGGAGCCTGGTGTGTTGCACACAGCTGAGTAACAATACGCACTGAGACTAGAACCATAGAAGTCAGTTGCTGTAGCACTTGCCCTGCAATAATAGTCAGGCCTGTGGTCACTTAAGTAATTCAGAATCCTAGATTAGGCTTACAGATTTCCTATAGAATATGGATAGAAGCTGCTTGATATAAAAATGGAATCCATGAGAGTGAGTCGACTAGAGCATCTTATCTTGTGAGTCAAGGCTTATGGTCACCCTGAAGCAGAGAAGCACTGCTGCGCTTTGGTTTGATGCTCTAACAACAAAGCAGTTGGGTAATGCTACTACAGCCTAGGTTTGTTGGAGTGCTTAGTGTCAGCAATACTCACTGTACATGGATTGCCATAAAAAAAACAGGAAAAGAACCTGATGTTTATGTCTCAGTGGGACTCTAATGCAAGTTAGAGAAGATTATCAGTGTGAAATGTATTGTTTGAGAGGCAGGGGAGTGCACCGTGTTGCAATTCTGATTTGGTATTCACTTCACTGTTGTTACACACACACCAGCAATGTCTTGCTGAAATTGAACTGGATGATTTCTTGGTGAGAGTGGGAATGGAAAACATTGTGTTTTAGCCTAGGTACTACCCATTTCAGTACTGGTGAGTAAACTACCCTCAGCAAATATGGGCTGAGTCCTGTGTTTTCAGTGAGCTCACAGACATTGTCCTCTTCTGAGGATGGCAACAAGCAGCTCAGCACTGTAAAGACTTCATCAGTTTGGGAATTGTCCAAAATAAAGTCATTAGGCTCTCTCAGTTGGGTTGTTGTATACCCTAACTTCAACTCTAAAAACTGGGTGTGTAGTCCAATTTTGTCATTTGGGCTCCCTCTAGAGCCAATTGAGGAAGACAGATGCTCTATCACATCATTTCTTTAGCCACAGGATATGTATCAAAGACAAATAGATTGACTCACTCAGTGAGTATAGAGAGAATTCTGCTGATTAGCTCAATCTAGATGCCTAAAATGAAGAGAGAGGAAAACCATCCCTAGTGGTTTTTCTAGTGAAAACTGAGGACTGTTTCAATTTAGTTTGATAGTTACAGATTTCATCTAAAATGAACTCAGTATCTGTGGCTATTGGTGTATTTAGTGCTAAAAGCATTATTAGATTTTGTTGTAAATTTTCTTCTGCTATTAAATCAGTGGTAGATTGAGTGTAAACCAATCCCCATGAACAAGTGAATGGGATTCTTCCTTGATCATCTGTTGAAAATTGGTAGTGATTATTTTACTACTGCAACTCTCTTGCAGGCTGATCAGCTTGTTAATACAAATGTCTAATTTAAGAATTCTATTAAAAAAAGAAAAAAAAAAAAAGGCAAGCAATCCCTAACTCCAAGTTGAATATTTGACTATAAATAGAAGTTATAGCAGGGGATAGGTATAAATTGCTCATATCTCTCTGACAAGTTTTTTCAAGGAAATCTCTTCCACATCTGCTGACCAGAGCCTATGAACTCCTATAGAAAGATTAAGCAGTATAACTTTGGAAGGTTCATGTGGCTGATGTGTATCTGTTAGGAGAGAGGAAGTGTAATAGAGATATGAAGTATGTTACTAGAAGGAGGTCTGAGATGCAAAATTCATATTCAAGGCACTACACACTGTAATGACATTCAAAGTCACTGTCTCTATTTCAGGCACTCCAAAAATTTTTCACTATATGTCCTTCAGTGTATTTTTTTAAACACAGTTTGTCCTGGGGAGGATAACAACCTGGTACTATACCTCACACAGTGTGAGAAGGAAAGAGTTTGTTTTTCCTAGAGCCCTGTTGAAGTGTTAATTTAAAGAAGTAATAATGTAAATCTTATTTCAAACATTCTTTCCCCCCGGCAGACTTCTATATTAAGACTTTTGGGTAATTGACCAATGTTACTGTAGCTCAGCAGGCATTATTTTCTTTTGGTAAAAGGATACCACAGTAAATTTCAATGAGAATGAGCAAAAAAAATGAACGGACTTAAATAAGACTTGAATATGAAAGGAAAATATAAACCAGATGGGAAAGATGGAGACACGTTTTCATATCTTTCTTTTCTTTTAAGATCGGTTTAAAAGTTCCCCTTCATTGCATTGGCTTTCTGCCGCTGAGTAACATGAGGCAACATATTTGTTCAGCAGCAGCAGCTGGGAGCTATTCTTTGGCTGCAGATTGCTGGCCAGCCACACCACGGATGGATTCAGTGTCCAACACAGCTCAGTGGGAACATTTTCATTGCCTACTCTGGGTGCCGGAGCAGGTGCTGGAGGGGAAGGTCTGATCTCCCTGACGTTGATGGCAAAGCCTTTGGTGTCAACAAGCTCTCTTTGGGTCCTGAAGGCAAATTTGGCAACTCCACTGAAAGTCTTTTTAGGGGAGAAGTCTTCTTGTTTCTTCTGTGCTATCATATGCCTCTCTGACCATTAATAGATTTGGAAGCTGCAGAATAAGTAACTGTGGTACTGGTTGCAGTGGTGCTGGACACTTCTTCTCTCTTGCGCTCACTAACAATAGAGAGGAATTTTCGCCTCCCTGTTCCTCCTAATTAAGCCATAGCGGCCATGGCGGCTCCAAGGCTCTTTCTTCAAGTCATTGTTTCTCGCTATGGTTTTACTGACACATGAAAAAAGCTCAGGGGCAGGAGGCACATGGTGTTTTCTACTGAAGCTTGAGCTTTAAAGCTGGGACTCAGACTGCTTCACTCCACTGCTGACAATTTAGCAAATGGTCCATGTTATGCTGCTTTGATCTTGTGAAAGTTTTCAAAAATTTCATCCTTGAAGAAAGCTACAGGCCCAACAGATCCCCCAGTTCATTAGCAATCCTTTAGCGGTTCCCAACAATTAGAGCTGTCAGCCAGTCGAACTCCGTTCGGAGGCCGCGCATTCAAAATCCCTGACTAATGACTTGGTAAAAAGACTTGACAGTGTGTTGCAATTTGTTATAATTGAATCTAAGCTGCATCAGCTGTTTGAGGGGATGAAATGTTTTCAAACATTACACTGATTTAAATTAATGCCACAAAAATATTCAGAAATCGTGTCTGTCAGATTCAGTGCTAATAATCATGTTCTCTTCAGATAAGAAGATGACATTTCATCACCATTTGAAAGCATTGTTAGGCAGGCAGTTTAAATTCTCCCTCCCCCCCTTAAATGAAAAATAAGTTGATAATGTTTATATTCATGAGAGGAAAATACTTGGTAACTGAAATGGGACAGGGTAGGAGGGAGAGGCCTCCTGAACTGTGAGGCCCTGGGGAACAAAATTTGAAATGCTCCATTATAAATAATAATTTTCACTGACTATGTTTCAATATAGAAAAAAAATCCAAAAAAATTAAAAGCAATTCTGCAGCAACTTTTGGAGATAGTTCAAAAAGAATCATCTTTTCTAACTACTTCTCTGCCTTTATTTTAACTGTGGACACATTTGCTGTACAGTGGGACATTTGGCAAGCAGACTTCCAGCACAAGCTCTCTGGTTAAAACTTGCATCTGTTTTCAGAATACCTTTCACTCGAAAGCAATGGGATGACATGATATATCAAGGCAGCTTTACTTTCCGAATAAATTGTTTGCTCTGTTTTTTTAATCCTATGTTAGTACTGGAAAGCTTTCCATTTAAATTAAGAGGGGCTCAGACTGTAAGCACTAAACCTGAATTTTCCTCCTTTGAATGCTCAGGGGTTTAAAAAGGGAACTTAAAGTCCTTATTCCATTAGTGTAAGGGCTATTTAAAAGACAGATACAGACAGAATTTGGGGCTTTGCCCATCCAGAAAGTCAAGACAGTTTTGATGCTGTTGTTTTTCCCTCTTGAAGTACAGAACACTTTGAGTGTACAAAATGATGAGTTAAGATTTAATCAGTACAGAAGTTTCAGTACCATAAAGGTCACTGAAGGAACACATTTATCTCTAATATACCTATGCAAATTAGGCTGAGCTGAGACACTACAGCTTTTAGTTATCATCACATTACTTTGTCTAATAGACAAAAAAAACCCCTATTGACAAAGCCTAGCATAGAAAGAACTAATGAACACCAGTTTTACTCCTCCGGGGTTCTGAAAGTCACAGCATTCACCTGACCAGCAGTGGATGTCTACTGTATACGTAAGTAAGTAAGTAATGGCCAGTCTTCACGAATGAAGAACCGGGGAAGGTCTTTCCGCCTTCCAGCCTGCGCATTGGATTTTTTAGGTGAGACACAGTGTGCGCGGAACTGAGCCCACCCTTTAATCCTGAGGTTCATCTGCCGGGGCCAAGCACGCTTGGACGGTGGCAGCGAGGTCCTCAGGATGTAGATGGATTGCCTTACAGGGCTAACGAGCTCCATCTACCCGGGGAGGGGCCCTGACCGGGAATCGAACCCGGGCCTCGGCGGTGACAGCGCCGCATCCTTAACCACTAGACCACCAGGGGCTCCCACTGTATACATACCCAACCCCTGAACTGATGGGGGCAGTTGACAAAGTCTCAGAATTCCCAGTACTAGGGCTTGAACTCTGGGAAGCTGAGATAATCTCAGTTTCTAATCAGGAATTTCATGTTCTTAGAAAACTGCCTTATTACAAAAACATGGAAGGAAACAAGCAAATTAATCTCTTCACACTGATAAACTCTCCTGAACTCCCACTTTTTCCAAGCTCACATCATTTTCCTAACCAGTGTATTACAAATAATCCTTGATATTAGTAACTACATTTTTCTCTATATTTGCTATTAATATAGTGGACTGGTTTTTTTAATAGATTGCAAGGAAATTCTCAGGAGACTCTTTAGTATAAATGCAAAGATCCTCTGATACAAGCATATAAACATGCCTGTGTTATGTTAGAGGTAACACAACAGGTTTTTTTATTCCTTACAAAGTTTTTCACATTTAGACCTCTGGATTAGCTAAGTGGTATGTGGGGAATAACAACATATTAGTTAGTCTTTTAGTCTTGCTGATTTCACAAAGGAGTGTGGCTCACAAAACCCTTTATACAAAAAGTCTTCTATGAAATATCTGATTATTAAAAAATGTAAATGGACAGCTTTGAGTTCTTAATCACTCCCAGGTTTTACAAAAATGTGTGTTCTTGGGATCATGGTTATCATTAAATAAATCACAAAAGAATATTCCACTAACACATCCTATGTTCATTTAACATATTCATTTTCTTTAAATATTATGGACTTGATTCTACTAGGCAGGTATAATTTCAGGAATGCTGATGCTTGGCCCATATTGAACGTTTCAAGGTGGATTTATTTCAATAACTTGATCTGTTAAAGCTAGTTGTCTAGGCTCCTTCTACAGTCACAGAAGCACGAGAAGCATCTCCAGACAGTGATTTACCTCAGTACCTATCTCAGACAACTGTCTCCAGATGTTGTTCCTGCCATGGGCATGTTGTTCATTTGGATGCCTTGCAAGGTCAGAGCACACTGCAGCTTTTGAGATACTGATACAGAGAAAATTCCACAGGTAAAATCCATGAAACTCTCTCTGCCTTAAATCAACCTTCTGTACTTTTGTACTATAAGCTTGCGAGGAGTTGCAGTTCTGCCAATGGTTCATGACAACATCTTAATTCCTCTTCATGGTATTCCTGCCCATGGCATGCATTTTGAAACAAGATAATCTTTAAGGTGGCTTCCAAACCAAATCATTCTATGATTCTGTAGCTATCTTCGGTTCATATGAAGTCATAATACTGAGCCATCCCCCAAAGATAATACTGCAATGAAAAGGAATTTTCTGAAAAGTAAGAACTTACACAAGATTCTTCAGCCCCTGTTTCAGCATTTAGTTATAGTCTTGTTCTGAGTGGTTAATGACATCTGCTGAATTCAGAGGGAACAGCTTCATACTCATGTGTTTCCCAGTAAAAGTTTGAATTTAGGTACAACAGTGAGAATTGGGTGGTCTGATATTATGTGCTGTTTGACAAATATGCAGAAGGTAGAATTCATCTTTTATGTAGAGCTATGCCTTACCTACTGTATGTCATGCCAGCTTCTTGCTGCAGTCCTCATAGCATCCTTGAATCCCTGCTGGGAGTGGCTACTTTGTAATTATTTCTAATGTGCTCACATGCTTCTTATTTTGCCTTATTCAGTGAGAAGCTTGTCTGCTCAAAAATGTGGAGTTCTGCTTTTTCTTCCATCACAAATCAAAACACTAAACTAAGGTAAAAGCTGATTTAGGAAGGTGGAGAGAGGGAATGTTAATTATCCAAAGGTGTGATATCTACAAAAAGAGCCAAGTCACAAAAGGGTTATCCATTTAACTTAAATAGCCAAGTTAAACAAGACACAATTGGGGTTAATTTAGCTTTCCAGGCTTTCATAAACTCGTACTTGGGAGGTCGAAGGAGGGAAGTCAATTAGCCCCAATTGTGTCTTGTTTAACTTGGCTGGGTAAATCACTAACCTTTTGTAAGTTGGCTCTCTTTGTAGCTATCACACCTTTTGTATGTTCCTACAGTTTTCTAACTTGTTTTTTTTTATTGATGTCAAATATTTTTTATCAGATTATCACAGTTTCTTGGGAGCAGTGGTTTGATAGCAGCATAATTAAATAACAAGAATGCATTCACAGATTTCAGTGCTCATAGAAAGCAAGTAAGTATGGGTAGGACTTTGTATGAAATCACATACTTAACAGGCTTTGTATTCATAGATTCCTGAAGCAAAGCCAAGTGCAAAATCCACAGACCTGTATTGGAGCAGTCAGTGAAAACTGGCTGGAATGTCCATGTGTTAACTTAGGCACCAAAAGAAACATCAACGCTCGCATGAATGCAACGAAACCAACACAGACATAAAACCTACTTAACTTTGTAAAATAAGCCACTTACTTGGAAAAACCTGTTCTGCTGCTTTTAGGACTCCTAATGGAGCATCTTCTTGAATGCTAGTAGTGACAATTGTTGGATTGGTTATTTTTTTTAATTCAACGGATTGCTGTATTCAGTCTTAGCAATTGTTTCCACACATAGCAATAAAATGTTCCTGCTGACTGGGAGCTGAGTTATAGCCTTTGTAAGTAAGATGGAAATTGTGAGTAGAGAAAGAAACTTATATCACAACATCACTTTAACACAGTATTTGTGTTACAGAGGGTGCTGCAAATATTTCAGTGTTGAAATCAGTGAATGAACGAACAATATTTGAATAAGTACCGGAAGTGTAGGATCTCGATCTTGAATAAGTGTTTATCAGTTTTGTTAGATAATAGTAAGATATCTGGTATCAGGAGTGTCGTGGTTTTGCTCTGGGTCAATTTGCTTTCATACCTCTCACACAATTATTATTAGTTGAGAGAAGGTTTATGCAGACAAAAGCAACTGGATTTGGGAAATAATATTAGCATTTATTACTAACAAGCTAAAACTAAAGAATTATATCTACAACAATTTTACTTAAGTAAAAGTACTATGTATTTACAGAAATACTTCTTCCCCCTTTATATCAGTCCAAGGAGGAGAAGCAGTTTCTTTCTCCCTTCTCGGAGTTTCAGGTCTCTTCAATAACTCTGCAACACTCTCGTCGTAGCTGGAACTCTTTATCTCTTTCTCTCTTGCTCTGTGCTGACCTCCAGGGCTGGGCCTACCCGCCTCCTGGGCTAAGACCGAAGGCTTAATCGGAAAGATTTTTGGCAGTTTAAAGAGAATTGAGGTAAATTGAGTTACTGCCTGGAATTAATAAGACTAAGGTGAAAACAGCTCTCTTCAGTTTCTAGAAATCAGGAATAACTCAATATGAGTTCTGACTGTAATGTGATGGACCTATTAATTGGAAAAAGTAAGTAAGTGATTAATTGCAAGCCAGATAAATTCAAAAGACTTTCCTTCTGACAATGTCTGAAAACATTTGCTGCTAGAACCATTTATTAGGTATTTAGACAGTTATATATACACTAATCCATGTGAGCTAATAGCCTTGTAATGTACAGTGCAGTACTTGATGCTATGCTTTGTTCATTTTACATCTACCCTGAGTTGAAGGCTTTTAATTTCCTCACTTTCAGATCATCTTCCCGTGTTTATGAGGTCTTACCTTTCTAAACCTGGGTTGCACACAAACATATTTCAATAACATTGAATGTTATTTTGATATATAATATAATGTGTTTTGCTTTTGCATTTTTTGCAGCATGACACAAAAGACACTAAGGCAAAGAAAAAGTCTCCGCTTGGATATCGTAATAGCTGTTTCAGGACACTCTCATTTAAATTGTTAAGATTTTTTTTCTTAAACATGTCTTATTGTGATATTTGACTAGGCTCTTTCAGGCTATTTATCATCATCCATTCTTATTATTTCAGTAGATTCCGCCACCTCTTTGATCTCGTCCGGTATTTTGTGCAGATCCGGAGGCCGGTAGGATAAGACCACTAGTGTATTTGTACAACTTAGTGAGACTCAGCATACCTGTAATAAGTGCCAAAATGGCATTTGATCTTGTCACTACCACCCTCAGCAAAGCAGCCACAACAGAGTCGGAGAGGCTTTTTCTCGTTATTACACTCCAGAGGATCTCTGCCTGCCAATAAGAAAAAAGGTGACTGCAAGTTCACGTGCCTACAATGGCTTTAGTTTTGACTATTTAGCAAGCTCCAAAAGCCTTAGCTACTTTAAAGTCCCTCTCTTTCATTAAAGCCCAGGTCACATAAGTGCTGGAGAACATAAATTCCTTGACCAAATATATATGGTTTTCCTTTGGAATATTCTTTCATATTACAGCAATTGAACTGAGGTTTAGAGTACTCAGTGGTGTATGGTGCTTGTAATTAAAAAAAAAAAAAAAAAAAAAAAAAAAAAAAAAAAAAAAAAAAAAAAAAAAAAAAAAAAAAAAAAAAAAAAAAAAAAAAAAAAAAAAAAAAAAAAAAAAAAAAAAAAAAAAAAAAAAAAAAAAAAAAAAAAAAAAAAAAAAAAAAAAAAAAAAAAAAAAAAAAAAAAGAATCAATATAAACATATATATAAGTGTTGAACCAAATCCCATTTGTTTTCAAATGATTACTAAAATAGAATTGAGGCTTATCTTGAAAGGGAATAAAGTCATTCATTGCTGTCATAGAAAATTAAGATAGTAGAAATCACTCTGAAAATTACAGAATCACAGGAGTTTTGGGTTGGAAGGGACCTTAAAGGTCCCCTAGTTCCAAGTCCTCCGTCCCCCAACCCCACCATGGGCAGGAATGCTACCCATTAGTTTTCTTAGTGTGTTTCCCAAAATAATGTTCCATTATGGAAAATACAAAATGCATGACAAAGGCAGTGATTTCCCATTGTTTGCAGAGGTTTTGTAATCTATGTGTGTCTCCTAACACTCTGAAATTCTCTTCAATCTTCACTCTTCCTTAGCATGCTCAGCTGACAACTTTTGAAGTCTCTTAGTACTTTGCAGATATTAGTTAGACCATATTCTAGAAAGGCTTTTTAGTAAATGAACAACTGCTTTTGGGAGACTTTCCATCATATGGGGAATCTTTGATAACTCTTCAAAATGAATAAAAAAACCCCCAGATCTTTCAAAAAATTATATTCTTCTACGAAGATCAAGGGTACTCAATCAGTGTGGCTTGGGTTGGCAAGTAGGTGCAGGCTGATGTGGACAGGGAAGATCTTTTAACAAAAAACCAGTGCACAGGTGTGCCACACCAATTGAATGTGCACCAAAAAAAGAGAAATGCTAAGAGGCCAGCATGATAGGGAGGAAAAACACACACACTTTTCCTGTAAAATTAGCATAAAAATGTACCTTTCTGAAGTGCTATACACTAATGTCCGTGGCATGGAAAACAAAGAGGAGAAATTAGATATCTATGGACAGTTATGGGCTATGAACTCACTAGGATCAGGAAGATGTAATGGGATAACTCAGACAGCTGAGTGCTGCAGTGGATGTATACAAGGAAGATATGGACATAGTGGAGTGAATCCAATGTAGATTCCTGAAAAATACTAAGGGACTGGAGTATCTGTCATATAAGAAGTTTGAAAGACATATGAACCTGTTCAGCCTGGAGAAATGAAGGCTCGGGGGAATTTTAACCATATGTATAATTGCCCGATTAGGAAGGGAAGGTTATCAAAGAGAATGGAGACAGATTGCTCTCCAAGTGCTCGCTGACAGGACAAGAGGCAATGATCACAAACTGAAACACAGGAAAATACACTTAAACATAAGAAAGAAATCTTTTACATCTTAAAATACATTTAAACATAAGAAAAAGCCATGGTGGTCAAAGAAAGGAACAGGTTGCCCAGAGAGGTTTTGGAGTGTCTTGTCATTATAGCTACTCAACTTCAGATGGACATCATTCTGGGCATCCTGCTCAAGCTGACCCCTGACCCTTCCCAGAGCAGGTGCTGTACTACTTAGTCTCCAGAGGTGTCTTTTAGCCTCAGCCATTGCGTGAATATCAAGACAGGTGTGACCAGTGTATATTTTAGGTAAAACAAGAAGCAAAAGTTACCTATTAAAAGACAGAGAAAGTAACTGCTGCTTCAAGAGAAAGAGAGCCATTGGGAAAAAACATCAGATTCAGAGTTAGAAAGGAATTGTCCAGTATATGTGTGATAGGTCTCACTGTGGCTAGAAAGAGATAGCTGTCAATTCAGTGGGTCAAAAGAAGGCATTACAAGATGTGAATTTAATATATGAAATCTATAGGAATATACAGAGCATAAAATGAAAAAAAAAATAAAATTACATCCGTCCAAAAGACAGGCACATGGATATGTTGTGATGCAGAAAAAAAAGCACCAGATAGTTCTATTCATTTTTGCTTTCTTTCTTACAAAATAATCTTTACATGCACTGCTTTCTGCCAATACAAAACTTGCTACCTTGTTTTCTCTCTCTGTCTTCTACCTCATTTAATTTTCAAACCAGTCATCTAGTTCTTCAAAGCCATCAACAGGTCAGGGACTAACTCTATTAGCTCCTCAATGGTCCATCAAAGTAACTGTGGTCTTTTAGCAGCACAGTTGTTAATAGACAGAGGGTGGTTGTGGAAATTGTTTTTGGCTGGTGGGTTGGTGCTGTTCCCACTGAAAAGCAGATTAACTATCTGTGTGGCATCTTGGAAGGAAACTCTTATCAGTTAATCAACCATTCCTATTAGAGTGGACGGCAATGAATAAGGAGAAAGGGAGTTATTGGAATTCCTTGTCCATATGCATACCACTTCTGTTGAGCATGCACCAGAAACCGAATGCCTTAACCACAGGGGTTTAATAGGTTTCACCTGTACGAACAATCTGAATTACAAAGATGAAAAGGGAGCAAAACATACAACCTCCTTTCCATTATTGCAAATTTTGTACCTGGCAAAGCCCACGTTTGTTTCCACATTGCTTTGCAGCAGCCATCTGCATCTACTCTGTACTCTCAAAGTTATTGTCACAATGAGAATGGGAACTGCTTCTGTGTAGCCTTGCCTGCATTTTTCTTCAGCTATAGGACTTTGAATAAACTTCACAGAACCAGAGTTTTGTTGCACAGACTCAAGTGCTGATGGGTAATTATCTGTAAGTGTAAATTCCTATCATAGCCCCTGTCAAGGTTTTTCCCTATACAAGATAGCTATTTCCTGAGTTAGCACTGAGGAATACTTAGGGACACAGGGGTATCCCTACGCTAAAGACTGTCTCCAAAAGGCAGTTATGAGATCAGCCTACTCTAGAGAAAGATCATTCAGTCATATGTACAGGAAAAAGCCCTATCTTATATTTATAGTGTATATTATATCAGTGTATAGCCCAGAGAGTCCAGACAGTCCTTTCCCCTTCCTTAAGCTGCTCTTATCCTTTCTGTGGGGTGAATAAGAGAACAAAATGTGCCTACATACCACTTCTGAGGGAGGTAAACCGAAGAGTCTAACAAAATTTTGTAATAGGAATTTACTTAGGTAGCTTTCAGTTATTAGAATGGCTTACTTATTGAGAAGAGTACCCAGACATATGAATCTTTTGTGTCATCGTCATAGCCGGCTACATCCAAGCAGAATCCTCCAAGTAGAAGAACCACCATTTCCTCCACACTAGTATTTATGATTGTGACCATAGAGAAAGTAATAGAGGTTATTTGTATGGAAACCACAGTTAATTCATGGTGTATTGTCAAAGATTTGCTAGAATTGTTCTTGGGCCTACTTCTCATTCCAGTGCAACTAGGATTGTGGTGGTGATTGCTTCTGCAGTAGACTTAAATATTTCCAGAAATTGTGTCTTTTTCTCCCCAGCAACTGTAATCTCTCATCCTCTGCCCTTGATCTTTATATTTGTGCCATGACTACAGATGTCTTTCAATCAAGACTATCAAGACAACGCATTTGCATTCTAGTGAGCTCAGCCAGT
>NW_020955424.1:129433-140863 GCF_003031625.1 Empidonax traillii | reverse complement strand
GTGGTGGTGATTGCTTCTGCAGTAGACTTAAATATTTCCAGAAATTGTGTCTTTTTCTCCCCAGCAACTGTAATCTCTCATCCTCTGCCCTTGATCTTTATATTTGTGCCATGACTACAGATGTCTTTCAATCAAGACTATCAAGACAACGCATTTGCATTCTAGTGAGCTCAGCCAGTGCTGAATGATGTTTGTCCTGTGGAGTGTCACGTCCTCTCAGCCAGTCTGTATGATCCAAAAGGCACAGCTGTTGTGTAGAGGGGGAAAAACCCTCTCTTGGCTGGATATTCAGATATTCATCAAAAAATATCAGCTACTGAAATGTAATAATCAGATGTATAGGTACACCTCAGAATGGGCTTTTCCTCTTCCATCATCTGTGCTATCTCACTGTGACAGCATGAAGAATGGATGAGTCTTTTTGATATATGAAGTCTTAGCCTTTTATTCAGAAAGTATATCCTGATCAGTGTTTAAGTGTGATAGTTTACAAAATGAAGAATCTCACTGTTTAAATTGCAGCCTTCAAGGCACAATGACTCTTAATCTCTGTATGTAGTTACTCTATGGCAGCTATCATGATGGCATTTCTGCTTATCACAGTAATTTGATCTCCAAGTAGAAAGGTTATTTCCCCCTAACTTAGGTTCCTTTTCATACTCATAGAATATTCTAGAATAAGAGGTTGCCAGCTGCCCTGATTCACTCGCTTTTTAGTAAGTGCTTTACATTTGTATCACATCACCCTAACTGATTCGGAAATTTTCATGGAGCTAGAAAAACTAGCCATGGATTCTCTTCTAACCAGTCAGGCTAAAAACTCAAAAGAAAACCAAACAGTTGATTACAGTGTTCCAGAACCAAATATCAGGAATGTGGAATTTTTCTGGAATGTCATTATGGCAACCTACCCAATTAACCTTTCTAGCAGAAACATTCAAGCATAAGCTTTTTCTCATGCTTGAAGAATTCTGAGCCCTGAAAGTGCCAAAGTTGTGTTTGAATGAAGGTATGTTGTCATATAGAGATACCCTGGGATGCTTTACAGTGGGATCTAAAAGCCAAGCAGTCTTTTTTTAAATAATGATGCAAAATTTGGAGCTGTTTCTTCAACATGTTATAAATTGCTCTGATGCTAGAAACTGCAAAGCTTTATTAATTATATTCTCGTGATACACCCAAGCATGCCTCAACATATGCAACTTTTTCCCAAAAGTCAAAGGTCTCCAGTATCAGTCTGGAAAAAGATTACATTTCATGACTTGTCCCTAAAAGAAGGTATTTTCTTGGCTCTGTTGGGTTACTTGTCTTGTTGACCTGTAAGTGGAATGGATTTACAGTAACAGAAACAGAAAGGTAAACTTTTTCATCATAGGAAGAAAAGATGCTCAGATCAACAATGGCAGAAACAATTTAGCAACAATTGCTAAAGACATAACCAAAATTATTTGGACAATTGATGGGGGTGGCTCAGTCTATGTTCCCATTCTTACTTATGGTTAGAGAAATTAAATTCAATAGCTGTTGGCTAGTGTAGGGAACAAAAGAAATGTTTTTTCATGGGTGGATATATTTCACTTCACTTGATGTTAGCTTAATAGAAATAAGGCAACAAGTAAAAAGGCATCACGTAGTATCTCTCTCTGGAAAACGACAGGTATCATCAGAGAGTGAATACTTATTGTAAATTGCTCAGATAGGTGGGTTGAATCACCTGCTGGAAATGTTCATCTCCTTCTCCTGAATATAGGGCAGAAGCTGAATCACTGGTCTGAATCACTGAATCATCTAAACATAGATGTTTAACTTTCAAATGGCTTAAAATCAACATTTTTATCAAGTCAATTCCATTTAAGTTCCAAACTTTTCAGTGGATAAGATTTTCACTTGCATTTCTCCAGCAATATGTGCATGTATCTCAGCATAAAGTACATCTGTTGCAGTTTCATTATGTATTACCTTGTGACATATTTTGTGTATTATAGGTATCCTCTGTCTCATGTAAATCAGGAGAAAGCTAATAGAATAATATAAATGTGGGCATGCAGAATTATACATTTTTGATGTCTTTCACACAAAAGTACTAGAATTTCCAGACACATGTAAAAAGGGATTGTTTCCTTTGTGCTCAGGTGGCTCTTATCTACATGAAGTTGTGAAAACATTCTGCATGTTTGACCACTACGTGTCATTTTAGAAAATGAATATTTGAGGCTGCATGTGAGTTACTTGAGCCAAATGGCAATGACATTTAAGAGAGAATGTTGTGCAGTTACAGGGACATTCTCGGAATTAGAAAGCCTATAAAACATTAGGATGTTCATCTAATATTAAAAAAGAATCTCCCTTATATTCAATGCATAAACATTTATTAATTAATGACTAAAAAATATGTTTAGTAACAATTCCGTTCCAAAGAGAGAAACAGTGAATGTAGAAATGAAAACCCCTTTGACTCCAGACCCCACTGTCATGGGATCAGTTATATCACAATGAGCATCTGCTCACAAACTCATGAAATTCCCTAGTAAGTTTAGGTTATTGACTCCCTATGCATCTACTGGGCACACTGTTCAGATTCTCATTCCTGGGGTATTTATAGAACTTCTTCAGATTTTAAGCCTCATTATTTAATGATCGGTTTGTACTTCTCTTTTATTATGCCAACACTATCTTTCAAGGTGGGGAGGTAGTGTTCACTGTGTTTTTAAAAGGTCACTGAAAGTCAAGGAGTGGGATTGATCTCAGCAAAATAGTATGGTCTTCAGTCACTCCAAGATTCATCTATATTGCTAATGTAATGAAGCAGTCAACTCCAGAAGATATGAAACCTCATTCTAAGACACAAATACGTTAAGATTCTTAGATAGCTTTCATCAATTCTTCACTCAGTTAGAAATCATTGTCTGTACTGAAATGGCTTGTCAGATACATGCATATGATGACTGCAATGTCTTTTTTCACAACAGTATCTATTTTATCAGCTGAAGTTCATCCTGTGATTGTCTAATGGACATATCTGGCTCTTCCATCTTGAAACAACAGCCTTTTGCAAAATTTCTTATTGGTAGTCCCCATCTTCCTTGATCTCAGTGCTAGCCTACTTCCTTGTGTTTCCAGCTCCCTCGGTCTCCTGGTCAACTGGTTCTTCCTATACATTCTTCCAATGTTCTTCTCTGATGAGAATAACTGCCACCATGTTATCAGCAGTTTAATGGAAGAACCTATGGATTCCTGTGCTGAAGTTATTACTGAAAATCCTAAATACTATATATTGGAACTATATCAGTTCCAAGATCAGACCTTCAGGATTCTTTTTAGGATTAATTGAAATCAATAGCTGTTTCTTTCAGCTTATTGTAATATTTCCTCTATTTCTTTCATAATTTCTGTAATTATTCTGTATCTATCTCATCTTCCTCTCATAACTTATACCTTCCTATCATACCAGATGCTTTATTGTTGTGCTAATAAAAAACTTTAAATTCAGCAATGACAGTGTTTTCTGTTAGTCTGGTACAAACTAGACTAACTTTTTGCAAAACTCACAGTTTAACTCAAGAATCACAAAGCAATAGA
Organism: Empidonax traillii; assembly: GCF_003031625.1. Taxonomy (NCBI): domain Eukaryota; kingdom Metazoa; phylum Chordata; class Aves; order Passeriformes; family Tyrannidae; genus Empidonax; species Empidonax traillii. The sequence goes on along the minus strand of NW_020955424.1, from coordinate 137,284 downwards.
CAAAGATAACTAATGATAATAAAGATAACATACAGCTTTATTTAGTCTGCAGACAAAACCTGAAGTCTGCCTTTGAGGCATAAATGAACTAGACACTTTATTCAAAGTTTCCAGCTTGTCTGTGAGCCAAGTGAACATCCGGAATTGAAAACCAACACTCTCACCATTCTCTTCCCCCTTTCCTTCCATTTTAGAGATACATAGTTTTTCATACTTTCTGAGAAGCATCTCCAATAAAAATCTAGAACTCTATCCCCTTGCATTTTCTCCCTATAAAGATATTTATAGGAAGAAATAATTGTCCCCACTTCTCAGACAAATACTCAACCACTGGCATAATTTTGTTTGATTACAGGTAACTTATTCACTAGCATTAATACAAATGTTATATTTTGTAAATTTTTTTAACTGCTTTGCAATATTTTAGATGTATATATATGGCTACTCTTATTATGGAAGCATAAAAAATGTATGAGGGATTTCTTTGTTAACATTTTCCCTAACAACATAATGATAATTGATAAAATCCTACATTTTTCAATAATGACAATTAATGAAAACTTTTCCATTATTTTCCAGAGAGTGACTCCAGTCTAATAACACTTGTATTTGTCAGTAATCTGTTAATTTTTGAATACTGACAAGAAATTTACCATCTTCCTATTTTTCGTATCAGATGTTATCTAACACACGGATTCAATATGAGGGAACTTTCTCCATATATGTGTAGTATTTGTTGTATAATCAAAGCATAGTAGTGGAAATTAGGAGCTGGGCTCAGCTAAAACTGAGCTATGGTCCCTTTATTAATAAATACGTAGTCACACAATGCAGACATCTAAATCTGAGTGAGTCACCTTAACAATCCCTTCATAGATGATGCAAAGAAACAGATACCTCTACAGCATCATCCCTTTCCTTATAAATAAATGTATAAAATAGATTAAATGAGTCACACCTTAAAAAATTCTCATTTCCTTCCCTGAATATGAAGGAGAACTGCAATAACTCACTCATATACAAAAATGTAAAGCAAGGTGGAATAACTTGTAACCTTAATACGTTTGCCCCCATCTGTGACATGAGCAACAGCATAAACACAATGACTGAATATTTCTGAGTCTTTATTCATTAATATTTATAAAGTACTTTAAGATCTTGGGATCAAAGCTGTAAAGCGAGGCAATCAGCACTACATGGCCAATCCACTCAAGTGTCAAAGTCCCATTTTATAGAGTATTGTATATCTAGGTAGCCCTTCCTTAAAAATCTTATGAATTGATTGAGAGGATAGTTGAACAACATAGGCTAGTTGTTTCTGTTCTAGCACACAAGCATAGTGCAGGAGCTTTCAGAGTGACAACTTGATTCTCCTAATCTCGTCAGAATATCAGAAGCATTATCCTCCACACATCCTACATATGCTGCAAGTTTTAAGACTTGCCTGCAGCCACTCTGAACTGTCCTGCAAAGCTTGGCAGCCTAAGAAGGGGGATAACACAGTCCTTTCCATCTTCATGCACACCAGTCCCCTGGTCTGCTTCACTGCTACATATTGTGAATCCTGGGTACTGCTATCAATTCACCAGCAAAGGCTAGCTCTTTCTAGCTAGGGGAAGCTGCCTAGTGATGTCCTCTGGACCTGAACAATCATTTCTTAAAAAAACCCCATCAACCCACAGCCATCGCTCCCACAGACCACCCTAAACAGCTCCATTATTTGTCATGCATAAACTAGAAGTATTTTTTTAGTCACTGAATATATTTGGAAAGCTAAGGGGGGTTAATGGTCATTGATTTCCCCTTTCCATATTTGGGAGGGCTCCAGCCACAAAATAATGACTATGCAAAATGCTGTTTGCTTATTTTTCTGAACAAAATGTGCACTTGGCACATGTGTTTTTTGATCACACTGCTGCAAAGGTAAAAAAGGCTCTATAAATCCATACATTCAGCCAACATGTTTAAGAGTTCTTTTAGATTTTCTTCTTTTTCCGTCTGAGCTAGTTTTACACACACACATACATACACACACATCTCCTAGTACATTTTGTATAATTTAAGTTATTTTTGTGTTATGTGCTCTTTCTGGTGTTCCCATGGATTCGTTAGGATGAATAATTTCTGTCAATAATGAACACAGGAACCCAGTACATGAATACTTGACGAGATGAATATATGCATAGGTTATACATAGCAATTTGTGGTGAATGCATGAAACAAATGCATAAGAAACTGCTTTAACTAGCATGAAACACAGATGAAATAGATGGCATATAAATGTAATTATATTACTTTCAGGCAAATAAGACCGTGTAGATAGGAGGGTGATGGGTATGTAGATTCTGTAATGAACATCACGGCAGTGGAGACGCCCCTTGCAAAGAAAATGTATCTTTTTATGTCTTTAAAAAAGGCACAGTCTTACAAATAGCCAATAAGGAAGCACTGTTAATAGGTGGAAAAATAAATATATTCTGTGGGTTAAGAAGCTAGAATGGGTATAAAACTGAAGTAATGAGAAATATATGAAATTACTAAGGACCTATCAGACCAAGTAGAATTTACAGTATCACCTTCAATGGATTTTGAGTATGCCCCTAACAGATAACGTGACATGCAGCATCAGCGTGAAAATGGTATTATTTTATTTCTGATCACAGTAAGTATAGATAATGAAATCATTATATTTTGAAGCTTTCTAAACCTTTTAAAATCCCTTTTTAATCACCTGAATTTTTTTTAAGGACCTTAAAACTAGGGTTTTATAATGCTTAGAAAATTTTGATACTAGGTAATAATACTGTATGATATAGTTCACTATGCTGGAATACCTCCTGGGACCTGGTCTCTAGGAATGTACATGTGGAGGACCTAATCCTCCAGCCTATTAGTTTCATTTTCTTCTCTCTTTTAGTGCTATAAAGCATCTCAAACAATGTACAACTCCTTATCTGCTCCAGCGTATATCTTTTACCCACCAGCATTTTACTCATAACTCTTTTTCAGGCACAACCCTAAGCCTACTTTTCACAATCAAGCCTTACACATCTTTTAGGGTTTCCACAAGAGCACCATTAACAAACCTATAGCAAGAATAAAAGGTAAATAATGTTTACTCCTTTTGTGATTTGTCCCTGATTTTCCCAGTGGTGGTCCCTGATTTTCCCAGTGATGGTCCCTGTTGCCTGTGCTCCTGGAGGCCAAGCCACAGAACAGCCAGCTTTAATTTGGACCTTGCTCTGGGACTCATCATCAGCAACCTTATTCCTCTCTCAGATGAATGTCACTCCCATCAAGCATGTGATCTCTCACAAGGTTGCCAATGATGGGTCTGTGGTCTTCTGTGAATCCTTTCCTTGCCAGAAAGGTTATGCTCCGTGTCATACAGAAAAAAAGTGAATGCTCTGAGTAGTCAAGAGTTAAAATATACCTTGGCTGTTTCAATAAAATGCAATTTAATAGGGCAAGAAACACATTTCATATCTAGTGTTGACATTGAAGGATCTTGTATTGCTTTTTTACCAATAGAAATGACAGTGATTCATCAGCTTTTATTCCATTTTATATTGCTCTGGTGCTCTATCAGCCAGAGAAATGCTCTAATTTTTGGCAAAGTTTATCCACTGAGTTATTTGCCTTGCTGCCTTTCAAAAAAATTATTTCTTGTAGAAGACACATTTTTTTTTTTTTTTATATTCTTGGTCTTCCCTCCTTGTAGCTTCCCTGAACCCCTGGAATTCACAGCTCAGTATTTCCTATAGCTTCTTTTTCAAATAGAACATATATAGACATGTGAGTTCTTCCAGACTTCTTGACAATTTTTCATATCTTTGCGCCTTCTGTTTTATTTTTAGAGTTTCAGCATGCATCCCTAACTTTATATGCTGTGCACTTTGAATTGCCCTAGACTCAGAGGATTTTCTGAGATCAAACAGCATCAAAATTAATTACTAATAGAGTTTCCCTTTTAAAATAAACTTTGGTTTAGAGTACTGAGACAGCATGTTAGCAGTTAATGCATTGAATTTACTTTTGCATATGATCCATACACATATTTTAAACATGGGAACAAGAAGTGCTTAGATTCAAGTTCTGTAGTAAAAGAGATTCAACATCAGCAGTTGAATTGGTTTGTAGATTTGAGGTTTGGACTGAAATTACATGGAATATAAATTTCACAGACACAGTTGTCATGAAGCCTTTACTCCATGAGTAAAGGGGAGTCTTAGTCACTTCATCTTGCATTCAGCTGGAACATCAAAAAAGGATATCCAGAGAGAGGAAAAATTTTTAAAAAAAGTTTAATATAGTTCAAACCTAAAGCAAAACAGGTTTCTTTGTGTTAGACGTAGTCAGGGTAAGCTTCATTCTGAAAATTTGACTCCACTCATGTCTGCTTGCATTTGGAAGAGTTTGGGACATGGAAGTTTAGATGTGTTTGCATTCATCCCAGTTGAAGAATGAAGGAGACCATACTGATATGAAAACACACATCAGAATCCACCTTTTGCAAATTGGCTTGCATATCCTCATCTGACTGGCAACAGAGACAAGTAGAGGAGTATTCAGAACAGCAGGAAATGTGGGAAAGTTATCAACAGTCAAAGACTGTCCTCCCACCTGACACGGTCTGAGTGGCAGGCCCTTGCAATAAGAAAGAACGACTTCTCAAGCACAGTAGTAAAAATAGCAAAGCCACAGCTGTCAATTAAAAATGGCTTGGAAGTTATGTAGAAAGCGGTAAAATGGAATCTTAGTTTTCTAAGGAGCATTCATTTTCTAAGAAGATGCAGCAGTATTTCTGTGAGCCATAAGTCAACTGTACCAGCTCAGTGGCAAGATCTAAACTATCTGGATATACTATTTCATAGTGCCAAAGCCTTTTCTTCTGCCTTTTTTTTTTTTTTAATGTCCATTTCTCCTCCTCACTAACTTTTCCACCCTGAAGACCAGGACCAGCTCTAAGAAGACACTCAAAATGAAATTTCTCTGCTCTGTGATTCTTCTAGCAGTCAAGCTGTAAACCCAATTCCAAAGTAGCATATGATTTCCTGAATATACTTTATTCTGGAAAAATAATGTGGAAAGATAGAAAGAAAAAGACCAAAGTACACCCTTTCTGAGCCAGAAGATGTGTTATAAGAGATGCCAAAGAAGGTAATTTAAAGGTGTAGTGAAAGGATTGAAGCTTAGAAATACTTAGGTATTAAGATGGAAAACAGCACATGCATAAGAAGCTCTCAAAAAGCACTCAGTATGAGACAGAAAAAAAAAAGTCTCCCTTTTTATGTCTGAGACATCATAGAAGAAGTCATAAGCCTAGTATGGATTCTTTATGTTTTGCCAGAGGTTTGGCTGGAAATGATTCGGCTGCCATAAAATCTGTTTATGACAGTATTAAAGTAAGTATATCATTCTGAAAGTGCTGTCTATTCTACCCCAGATAAAGGCAGCAGGGATATCTGAAGCTCACCTCAAAAATAGGGTAGGGAAGAGACCTTAGCAAGAGCAGTGGAACAATCTCAGCACTGTATCAGGCAAGGACCATGGTCTGGTGCTGCCAAGAGGGAGTGGGTGGTCAGTTCTCTTTCAGAAACCAGCCTCAAGAGCTCTCGAGGAAAATGTGAAACAAATTTACTGACAATGTCTAAGCAGCATGTATTTGGGTGCCATGGGAGCAGCAATAATTGTGGGGCAGCGTGTCTGCTGTTGCATTGTGGTGTTTGCAGCTGTCAGGGTTAGTAGTAAACGAGTATCCAGTGGGCTTTGCCCATTTTCCCTTCAGTGTTCATGTGTTTTATGGGCTTGAAAGTTAAGGAGGAAACAGAAATGCTTGTAGGAGGAAGTGATTTTAATACATCATAGTAATTTTTTTTACTTGTTACTTTCGTGTTAATATGATTTGTAGCCCTTTCATGTTCTCCTTTCATTCTCTCTCCCCTGATTTTTGCTGTGCAAACACTGATATTTCCTGATAAAAGGAGATTTTAAACAGCCCACAAAAATCAACTGCCTTCATGCTTTCAAATTTTCTCAGGCAGTTAAGCTCAAGAGACTGGTGCAAGGGCATGGATCAAGTAACTTATTGACACACACTCAGACAAGCACCAGGGAAGGGAGGACATGAGCCAGCTGCCCTGACATGAAAGGGCAACATGATTTTACACCACAGGGTCATCACCCCACTTGAACTATGTGACAGTATTTTGAAACCAGCCTGGGCAAACCAGTTATTCTGTGCCAAATGACTGCCCTACCTCACATTCTTAGGCTAGCTTAGAAGTAAAAACCCAGAAATACCACACAAGCCTCTTTTGGGAACAGTGATCTTGTTAGTAAATAGCAAAGCTACTCCTGATGGCCAGCCCTTCAGTGTCTGGGCACCTTGATTGCACTCAGCTACATCAGGACATACAGATATATATAGATATATATATATATATGTGTGTATATGTATATATATATATATATATATATATATATATATATATGATACCGTACTCCATGAAAACAAATAGTACTGTAGAGTACAAGTGGAACAAACCTAGGGAAAAGTGAAGGAGTGAGTGAAGTCTGTGGGTACCTCTAGGAAAGAAGGAAGGAAGGAAGTAAAAGAAACCGGCAACCTAGAGTAACTCACACTTTGTCTAAGAAGATGTTAAAGCAGTGACCTGAGATGCCTTGGCCTGGCAGGTCAGTATTTTGCCACTGTGTAAAGAAGATCATAGAAGAAATGAAGCTTGGATGTGGTGGAGGGGAAAATGGAAGAAAGCTAAGCAAACAGTCACAGAGCCGAGCAGATGCCAGTAAAGGCGTGAGGGCTGGAACAGCATCTAGGAATAGCTATAAAAATAGCAGGGAAAAGCTCTGGTTTCTCAAGAAGGTAGCTCAAAAGTTGCAAAATTCACAAGCTGACCTCAAATCGAAAGGCCTGAGCTCACTGTCCAGGTATTTTTGGTCACTAAGCGTATTTCTGCTAAAGCAAGGTTTTTGTTTGTTTCCTTTTCAATAACACCACCTTTTTGTCAATTGAGGGAAGAAATCTAAGCAATTTTGAGCTGGTGGCTGGGTGTATTTGTAGTTTGATTTCTTTTTGGCATGATCTGCTGCTGTAGCAGGGATAGTTACAATCAACAGGCATATAACCACTTCTTTCAGCAATTTCAATATAAATGGGATTTGAGGCAAGGTACACAGATGAAGACAGATGGGAATATTCCTTTGTGCACTCTGTAATTACACATTTTCCTCTCTCCAATACCTGCATTATACGAGAACATATGAGAAAAGATTCCCAACAGAATGGAGCTGGTGATCCATCCAGTCTGGTCCTCTCTCTGCAGAAACAGCAATTGGGCATTTAACACATCCCACTTCATGCCAGATCATTTCCTTCACACTGCATCAGTTTCTGCCATTGTTGGATTAGGGATGTTAGAGGTACTTTCCTGTCTAGTCCATCTGGTATGTGTTTACAGATCTGCTGACTGTGAATTTTTCTTCACCCTTTCCCAGCCTGCTGGTCCTGCTTGCTTTCATCCCCACCATGGGAACAAGTTACAGGAGTTCACTATGCATTTAGTAAAAGAGCACTTTCCTTTAAAATCAGCCTGTTTTTTGCTTTGTCAAGTTCAAGGGTTTGGTCAATAACATCCTTTTATGCAGCTTACACAGCACCCTCCTGATTCTGTTATGTTTATTCTTCCTGTTTGAAATAAAGGGTCCCAAACCTTTGTATCCTTTTGAAAGCTGGTTGCTTCATCCCCTGGATCCTTTTCATTGTTCCTCTCCCATATCACCTCCATTAAGTCCTTCCTGAGTTGTGGAGATGAAACTGCATACACAGAA
>NW_020955424.1:89994-126778 GCF_003031625.1 Empidonax traillii | reverse complement strand
TTTCACCTGTGACCATATCAGCGGGCATGTTTATAGGGAGCATTTCCTCAGAGAACTCACGCTATTTTCACCAGCTCCTTACCAAGATGATTCTAGTGACTTCAGGATTTTTTTTCTTAAATAAAAATGCTCATTGTAGAGAAGACTCAGTTTCTTTTTATCTGTTTTATTATTTCTTTTTCTTGAAGTTAGCAGAAGCATAGAAAATATCATCTAGAACGTACTAATAATCTAGACTAGAAGTGGTTCAGCTCTTTGTTGACTTTCCTGGCTATTTCTATCTGCAAAATTTAGACAGCAGCTCAGAATTTCCACCATTCTTTACTTAAAGTAAGCTGTTCATTAAAAGCAGTTTAATCTCTGAGTTTGATGCAATAAACCCTTTATCTAAGAGACTCTCATGTTCCTCTATAGTGCTTTGTTCTCCTTTGCACCATCCTGTCTATTCCCAATATGCTAGACATAAAGTCCTGATTCAGTAATTGCTGAAAATAGATAGGAGCAGGCCAGAATTTTTTTATCCATCACTTAACATAATTCTGCAATATTTTATACAAGGATGTCCTTGTTCTCTGTAACCACATGATGAGTGAAAAATTAAAGCATGAGGTTTTCCAAACAGCATTAACGACAATTCCTGCAAATTCACATGCCTTTGCCAGATGCAGTGTCTGTGACTGTTTCTGAAATATGCATGCAACAGAAAAGCATACTCTATGTGGAAGATAAATCCCACAGTTTTATAGAAAAAATATATCCCCACTGTAAACATTAGGAAATGACAAATACTCTTAGGACATATTTATGTATCCAAAACAATATCAATTATTAAAGCGAAAGGGGAAAAAAAAACAAAATACAACTAAAAATAATGCAGAGTGTTTAATAGATTTGTTTAATAGTCATAAACAAATAACCCATGAATACTTTAAAACAGTTAGTGTTGCAGGAAGCAGACACCCAGAAGATTTTATTAAATATTCAGACATTTATGAAGTGTGCTCTAGAGGTTAGAGCAGAGGCCTGACAGTCAATAGAGCTGCCTTATTTCCCTGCTCTGATGCACATCTCTCCTGGAGTAAGCAAACCACCATGCACACAGCCGTACTTGGGGTGTAGTGGGGACAGGTTTGTGCTGGATGAGTTTTGTGTGTGAGCTGTGTGGAGGAGCAGGTGCCAGTCTCAGGTTGAGGAGGGTTTGACTACTGGTGTCACCACTGTAGTCTGTGTGATAACAAAAGGTCACATTACAGTTTGTTTCTGGGACTCCTCTGGGTCATCCTGACCCCACCTCCATTCGTATGAGCTCTCTCAGTTCTTCCACAAGAGGCAAGTTAAGTTGTATTATACTTCTGCAAGCTGCTGAAGTCAGGGCATAGGCTTTGGGCACTTTTGTTCCTCTAAGGCAATGACCAGGGATATAACCATCACAGAATTTGTCCCAGAAACTCCCTATTAAAAGTCTAGCAAAGCATAAACTGAAGAAGTTTACTAGGAGGAGGATTTGAAGTCTTTTTATGAGAAATCGCAGGCAGAAAAAAAGAAAAAAAAAAAAATGAAGACCCCTCAAAAATCAACAAGCTGAGGTAAACTGTTACTTGTATAGAAGACCGGTAGCTTTACGTCCTCATGATGTAAAATTTCAGTCATTTCCATAAACTCTTCCCTCAAACATTTCCCTCCTCACTTCCCTCCAAATGAGCCCACTTACATGACAGGTCATAAAAAAACCCCAGTCTTAGGCTCATGAGCTGCAACTGTTGAATGAATGAGATTCCCAGCAACAAGGAGATTAAAATATGTCAGCAAAGGAGAGGGGAAACCTACTGGCACGAAGAGTTCAGAATACCTGATTGGTGCACACTATAAATGGAAACAGATGCAAGAAAGCTGCATGAGGCAGTTTCCCCCTTCTCTACTGCTTGCTGTGTTGAGAAAATCATGAACAAGCAGCCCACATTATGCTTCTGGAAGCTTTACAGGTGGGAAATTGGAGTGATGTCATGATTCTCTTGTAGTATGTGAAGAAAATACCCACTGATGAGTTTCTTGCACCTCCCCTTCCAAATATGTACTTCAGCAACATCAAATCTGGTAAAGGAAGAATTTTTATTCCACTTTTATAACTGCAATAATGTGTCAAAATAATAATAATAAAGTTTATCTTGAAAGACCAGAGAGGAGCATTAAAATGTTTACGTCTTATGTTGAAGCCCAGATGATGTTCACAAAATCCTTATTCATGTGAACATCCTTAGCAACCAAGTTGATGTCTACAGAATTCCAGAGTCAACAAAAACTTCCACAGTTGCATGTACCTGAAAAAGCCTGTATCTTCTCCAGTCCATCTATGTGGAGAAAATAGTCCTGTTTTGAGCCTAGTTAGTGCCTAAGGTTGTCAGAAGTCACTTGTCCTGACACTGATTATCTCCCTCTGGGGATGTGATGGTGTAAGATCACATCTAATTGACCAAAGCAGAAAAGCATCTTGCCTTTTACTGGTCCAAATGGGTGGGATGAGGATCCATAAGTATCCATACATCACATAAGGACCCTTACACTTCATGAGAATATCTGAATCCCCAGTTTCCATCTCTCCCTGGGTGCATAATCAGTAAATATTGAGGGAACTACATTCATGAAGTTATGAATATTAGAGAAAAGGGACAGGTGGACTATCACCTCTTGCTCGGTACTTCGGTTTCTCTCAAAAATGTATGGTTCTCCCAAGATGTTACATAGGGGAGCAGCTGCCAGGGGAGGTTTAGGTTGGATGTTAGGAAGTAATCCTTTATGGAGAGGGTAATCAGGCATTGGAATGGGCTGCCCAGAGAAGTGGTGGATTCTCTGTCCCTGGAGGTTTTTAAGATGAGACTGGATGTGGTACTTAGTGCCATGGTCTAGTAACCGCAGTAGTAGTGGATCAAGGGTTGGACTTGATGATCTCAGAGGTCCTTTCTAACCCGGCTGATTCTATGATTCTGTGATTCTATGGTTCTATGATACTGTGATTCCATGATCAGCATCATCTATGACTGGCATAAATTCCACAAGGTAAAGCATGCCCTGACAATATCTGGGGTTGCACCTACCCTTGTCCAGACATTGGTGCGCTGTGAGATGTGCTTGTGGTTAGAGAGAGGGCTGCTGACAACAGTGAAACTCTTGCCCCATTATCGCAAATTCAAGTAAAACACTGTCCTCTCCTCTTAGTTCATTTGGGCTGTCAGTTGGTCTTCATAGGTAGCAGAAAATTATAAACATTGTGGAATAAGCCCTCAGAACTTTCTGTGAGTGACAGATCCCAGTTTAATTTTCCTTTTTGCAGGTAAATAAGATTGAGGTGATTGATTCTAACAGATTGTAAATCTTGGTAACAATACCCAGACTTTGATCTGTTAGGAGTTGTTGGAGGACCACTAGTAAGGTGCTGAATGCCCAAGTGGGAATTCCCAGAACAGGAATAACTGTAAACTTGGTCAGATGGTGATTCCAACTACAGCTAAATGTCTAGTTACAATAGACTGATTTATTTTCTTGGGCTTCTGTAGTGGGTTGACCCTGGCTGGATGCCAGGTATCCACTAAAGCCAATTTCTCACTCCCCTCTGCAACTGGACAGAGGAGAGAAAAAAAAAAAAAAAAAAAAAAAACAGCTAAGGATTCATGAGTTAAGAGCTGGGAGAGGTCACTCACTGATTATCTGCACATGGGGGCTTCCCTCTCCACAGGCTGCAGATCCCTGGCAGGACCCATCTTGGGCCTCCCACAGGGTCACAGCCTCCTATGAAGGAGGCTTCTCCTTCAGTCACTTCATCTACCTGCTCATCCAGCATGGGCTCCTCCATGGGCCCCAGGTGAGTCTCTGCATCCCGATGGTCCTCCATGGGCTGCAGAGGCACAGCTGCCCCACCATGGTCTGCACCACGGGCTGCAGAGCCTCAGCTCCGGAGTCTGGAGCACATCCTGCCCCTCCTTCTGCACTGACCTTGGTGTCCACCTTGTCCACATTTCTCCCTCTGCTTATCCCTGGTTGGAATTCTTTCTGCTCAAAGGCTTTCTGTTCTTATAAATGTTGTCACAGAGGTGTTACTGTCACTCTTGATTGGCTCAGCCTTGGCCAGCAGCAGGAAGTCCGTCCTGGAGCCGGCTGGCATTGACTCCAGCAGACAAGGGAAGCTTCTAGCAGCTTCTAACAGAAGCCACCACCCCTGTAGCCCCCCTAACTACCAAAACCCAGCCACAGAAACCCACTACAGCATCTCTAAGCCATGGCACCGCAACTCTATGAGCTCTTCAAAAAGATGCAAAATAGTGGCCTTGAAGAGTTAATGGTTCAAATGTGGGTCCAGCACGAACAGGCGAGTCTAAGAAGTGAGTTGTGGGGTGACGGGGGTGACCCTGCAAGGTAGCTGTGACACAGCAGCAAAAACCCTGGTCAGCAGCAGTCACAGTATGTTCACTGATCCGCCACTGATTCCACTTGGCACATGGTGCATCTGTGAAATGCAATTGTTTTTGTATCTAGACAAGGATTCGTGAATGTAAGATTATGTGGCTGCTCCATAGCCTGCGCCCATTAAGCCTCTTGTGAGTTGCACAATCAACCACAATTAATGGTAAAAAAAGAAGTCAGTTCCACAGTTCATCCTCTGCCCCTCTGGCCCTACCTTTTTCTCTGTAAGTCTTCCCCCAGAGAGAAGTTTTTATCAAGTTTCTTTTCTTCCTTTAGAAAACATCTTAAGGGAGTGTGCAAGGCATGCATTTTTACTTTCAGAAAAAGGTAAAAGAGAAGACAAATATCCTTGTTTTCTTGTAATCTAGATTCTAAGTAGATTTAATGGCCCTGTTAGTGCTGGGCAAAATTAAGACCTTATGAAACATGTTACAAAGTACCTTTGTAGATCTCATTTTCAATAAGAAAAGGGTTTAGGTCATGTGGAACAATCTGCAACTTATTAGCACTTTGCCTTCAATAGGTCACCTTTCATAGTTTAATACTCTGTTTTCATTAAGCACTGAATCCAAAAGGCTATATTTTTAGAACTCAACAAAAATATATTACCGATATTGTAAGCACAAAGATAAAGAAACGCAAAATATTTAACTACAAAACTCGTTTCTTACACAAAACTCTCAGATTCAATGCTTTTCTCTAGATGCAGTGATCATTATAGGAATGGCTTGTATTTTTTATACATGAAATGTTAGGTGTAACATTTGTTGTCCAGCCAGGAAAGAAAAGGAAAAAAAAAAAGCAATAAACAAAAATAATAGAAATTGCAGACTTTGACATGTTCAATCTGGTCTACATCTCAGAATCATGCACACATAAGAAGAAAGAATATGAGGTAATATAAAACTTAGTCTACTTAGATTTTAATAGATAAAAATATGCTAGATACCAGTTTGCAAGTCCATTTTGTTTCAGGTTTGATCAAGGAATATTTGTAAGATTAATAAAAATCACCCCTCATCTTCTGCAACAGCAGTTACTTTACAACATAAAAACCTGAGATGATGCTCACATTTCCTAAAAACTATTCCACCATATGGATTTGTTATTTCTTTTCACTGATCATTTTCTTTTGAATACTTGTACTGGTCCAGCCTCTTCTAAGACACACCTTATAAGGAGAAAAAAGATTCTTCTCCATAAAGAGAAGGAGAAGAAGGAAGGGAAAGTAATTTTCACTACCTTCATCTTTGGAAAGGTGACATAATACTTCTAACCCTTCTACCTTAGAAAGTTCACTTCTTCCTTTAGGTGTAATACATTATTTGCTCTGACCAAACAATCCTCCCAATTGATGCATCATACGCAAGAGGTTGCATTTACAAGGGATGCGTTGATAGACACTTAATCCCTGTGGACTAAAAGAAATAACAGTAGATGGTGAAATCAATAGTATCTGTCAGAAGAGAGGAAAGTTGAAATCCTCTACAGCTCATCTTTGTAAGTGCAGCCTGGAAGCAGAAATCAGTACTACCTTCAGTCCTTTGTGCCATACACAGTGGCAAGGAATTTCAATCAGCATCATTTTTTTCTAATTTCAACGATGTTCAAGGAGTTTTGTGTTTTGTTTTGGTTTGGTTTATTTGTTTGGGCTTTGCGTGGAGGGTTTTGTTTGGTTGTTTTTTTGTTGTGTTGTTTTGGGTTTCTTTTAAATTCTGGAATAAGATCTTGGAAACAGATACACTGTCTCTTCCCTGTCAGTGCACTAATCATGACATGAAAGACCCCCCCACACACACACACTTTACTTCCTAAAAGAACAAATATGGGGAGATATCCTCAGTTCTCTGCATCGCAGGGATGGAGCACAGGCCCCAAAGGATAATCTTCCTAAACCACAGTGAGGGAGATTTCAGCAACAGTCTTCATCAATGTCTGGTTATCAGAGTAGGCTGAAGACGTTGTCTACATGCTGATCCTCCTTCAGACCACTGACAGTTTTGATCTGAGACCGATTCCCCCCATGATCCAAGAGCCACTCTTGCTCCCACTCCTATGTGAGTATGTCTTTTTCCATGGGGGCGTGAAATACCTCAGATTTAGCTAAACCAGTTCTTCCCTCCCTCTGCTGGAAACACGTCTGTTTCTGCATCCTGGTGGTATGTTTGCCACTCTTATGCCAGTGCCTCTCTCGTATTGCTGATTCAGTGGTTAAACAGGCTGTGAATAAAACATATGAAAACTCGTATGAACTACAGTCTAAAGTAGGCAATCTAGAGGTCACTCAGGAATCGCTTTTAGAGCTCAGACTGCACTTCATGTTGCACCTTCCTCTGCCTTCTCCATCTTTTGAGTGACAGTTTTCTGTTGCTTGCCTTATTTTGCCAGCCATTTACACGTGCACTATCAAATGAGTTATGAAAGTTGAGATTAAACAGAGCTATAAAATTTCCCTTGCTTACTAAACAAGTGTTCTTAGAAGAGGGAAATAACAGGTTGATTTTGAGTAATATATCATTCTTAATTTTATCCTATTTTTTTTATTTACCTCTCTCTCTAATTTGTTCCTCTGTTCAAAATGCATGAACATTAGCACTCCATTAAGGATCAGGAGTTCACTGATTAAAGTTTTGGGTTCTTGGTTTTCATTTTGGTTCTCTTGTGAGGTGTTTATTTGTTGCTTCTTTGTTATAACAGAATAGGAACTGAAGGCAATTTCAAATGTTAAATCCTCTATCTAAAACAATAAAATTTCCAACAAGAGAGCTACATATTAATATAGTAAAATAGGTAAGATTTATACATAAATAGCATAGAGAATGTACAAATTTGAGCACTGTATTAATATCTGAGTGACAAAGAGGTAGATTATTCATATGAGATATTTCTTTGTGGAAAAGCAGAATTTTAATACTGTTGCCATTCTCAGCAGATTGGAGATGATTTCTCATCATACTGTGGATTTAACTGGTGTGTACATCCTTGCAAGTGATAATCATACACGTTTGGGAAATTACTCCCATAAATGTTATTCCATTCTAGAATCTTATGTTTTGAGTATCATATTCAGCACATATTGGAAAGAAGGTTGCACTTAATATATGGAAACATCATTTGTATTTAATCATGCAGTTGAGAGTAGTTATAGTAACTAAGTAGATGCAGGCAGTTTAAAATGCACAGATTGTTACTGCAACCTAGCTTGCCACGGGCACTTTTTCCCTTTGATAGCTCAAGTGCCGAATAAATAAAGTACAATCAATGCTCAGAACTGGTCGAAAAAGCTGTTCCATGTAGGTTATGCTGTCAGTCCTCTTAAATAAGGCCGTACAGCTTAGCTATGATAGTGTGAAAACAAAGGGCATATGGGCAGCTTTCTTGCTGCCTTTTGTACATTGTCTCTGGCATCCGGAGGGCAGAGCAGCAATTTCATCAGGCTTAGCTGGGCTCCCCTTTGTGCCTGGGTGTTTTTTACAGCAGATGGAAGCTGGGCTAGGACATTTGCCTTGTCTCCAAACATCTGTGTGGTGCCAGCTGCATGTGCAAGGTCAAAGGTGTGACGGGGTGACTCTTGTACTGGGTCTCACCTGGCAATTTCTTTTCAGCACCTTTCTGTTCAAGTAGTGTTTAATCCAGTGTTTGACAAATATTGGAAAATAAACAAGTGCTTTTCCAGTAATCATTCAGGGACTCAGTTTAAAGAACAAAGTAAAGTAAACTAGATACTGAAACAATTTTGTTTAATGTATCAGTCTACAGACACAGATACAGCAGTGATCAAAATACAAATGTGTAGACCTTTTTTTCTTATTCAATTTACATAAAAATTATCAAATTAATGATGTTGGATTATAAAATCCTAGTAACCTTTTTCAGTAGAAATTATAAAATATGTGCAGTTGTATGTATATATTTTGTATGTGTTCTGATATGCATGCACATGCAAGAAAGCCCTGCAAAAGAAGAAGCAAATGATTCTGTGTTTGCATGAATATAATGTAATTTGTTGCAAGGCAGTTAAATAGTGCCAAAATGGCCATTAGAGGAAAGCTGAAGCTAGACAGATATATCTATACCTGTACAGTAGCATGCCTAGTTTTTAAAGATTCACTTACGCAAGCTTCCTATAAAACATTGAAAAGCATCTATGGCCTTATACTATGGCTGAATTGTTGATACAAAATTTGCTGCCTCCTACATTAATGTTACACATGATGTTTGTTTTTCCTTACCTCCTTTTCCAAGGTGTAAATGAACTGCTTATGTGGAGTTCAATAACATAACTGTACAAAATTAGTGACAAAGAGAAATGTCAGAGTTGATATTCCTGACACAGCCTTTTTAACTCTTGTTATGTCTTAGGTTTGCATATCAGAGATGGAATAATGCAGCAGTCCAAGATCCCAGGAGGCGATCACTACCATTGTCTTTTAGGTTTTTAGCCTGTGGCCTTGACTGAAAGCAGAGCTTCAATTGGGACTACTCATTCCTTATTATTAAAAAATGGGCATTATGGCATGCTTTTGTGAGGGAAAAAAAAATGTGAGGAGTTTAAAATATTTGTTCTCAGTTCGTATGTAAAAACTCCTTAGACGGAGTTTGGCAATTGATGTTGAAGAAGAGTTAGACAGCCTTTGAAACACTTACCTAGTTCACTAACATTATGGAGGATCTAGTTCACTGCAGTTTAGATTCATAGACAGCATTTTGCTTTTCTGTGATCAAAATGCCTGTACAGTTTCAAGGGCTTATCATCAGAGTTGAATCCACACAGAGACTAACCCAAGAACAGCCAAGAAAAGCTTACATTTGAAGGGCTTTGATGCTCCATCACATAGCCATTCAGTGGCTATAATGGAAGAGGAGTACATGACAGACTTTGGTCCTGCCTGTCATTCATAAATCTCAGTAACATATACCAAGTGTTCCAGATTTTACAGGGAAATTGCACCAGTACTTCATTTGGCTGTAGAGTGAACTCTCACAGCTTTAATCACGTACATTACTTTTCTTTACTCATATAACTGAGAATATATATGTGAAAATTAGATTATTTTATTTTCAAGGAGATCTCTCTGATATATTCACATAATTTAGCAGATGTTGTAACGTACAAGATCACAAGGAACAGGTATATTGATGTGTTTTATACTTCTGGTTAAAGAATAAATACGTGCAGGCACTTAAAGTCAAGAAGTAAGTAGAAAAATAAGAAATTTAATATTATATACAGGATAATTTTTTTCTTGCTCAGTCAGAGTAAAGTTATTTTTAAAACAGTTTGGCAAAGGATTAGGACTGCTGTATAGATCTGGTTGAGACAATAAGTAGACTAGCCAGAAGCTAGGATATTTTTGCCACTAACTTCAGCAGACTCAATATTTTGGCCCATGGTCTAATTTTGCAATCTTTCATCCACCAAAATTCATGAGTATCAAACATACACAGAAATGTTTCTGCACAGGCCATCAGCAAGGCTGTGAGCATGCAGAAAATAAAATAAACTTTTTTTACAGGGAAGGTAGTCACTCAAATGTGTGGCCACTGCCAAACACCACTCTGTTTAATGACTTTCTCACTGTCTTCAGATGTGTTTCTGGTAACAAAGTTCTCTTTTTTGCAGCATATTTTCCTTTCTTAATCCAAAAACTCATTTTACTTCTGTATTGTTCTATCTATTTTTCTCTCTTTGAGATTAGCATTACCAATTTTATTACCTGTTCCTTGATTCTCACTTCTGTGGTTGGCTTATGCATTGTTATATAGCTTCATTCTGGTGAACATGTTTTTATATTTTTATTTTTAATCCTTAAGAGTAATTTTTTATCTTTATTAAGAATATATATTTTGGCCCTGCATATTTCTTTCCTCTTTTTCTCCCATTAATTCAGTCTACTATTCTTTTCAAAACAATTAGCAAACATGCATTTACTTTTATTCCTTTGATAAAAAATGAACTGTTAAATCATTTTAGAAGAGGGAAAATCCTGTTATGTGAAAGTCTTTCTGATTGTTTAATTAAATAATTCTTTATGAAAAGCAAAACAAAATCTCCATATGTGCTTTAGCTATAGGAATGACTAGGATGTACGAATCATGTCCACATGTTCCCTGAGAATGTAGATATCCATCTTTATTAAAGAAGTTCCATAGATTTCACTTGGTATCAGAAATTTTTTTGCACCCAAATATGTGTATTATGTGCTTCTGGAAAACACCTGAGTTGAAAGGGTCCTCAAAGCCCTCATAAAGCAGGAGTCAGGAGCAAGTGCATCCTTCCCTCCTACTCTTCCATCACTGCAAGTCCCATCACTCCCTGGATTGCCAGCATTTGATCGCAGCTCTCCTCCGCAGCACTTCTCTTCAAGGCCATTCAAAGATCACCTCTCTCATCCAGTGTGATATTTTTAACACAGCTGCTAATCTTATCCTTGGAAGATGTCTGGTACATTTGCTTTCTGAAGGCAGCACACAAAGAACTTGAAAAATAAAAAAAAAAGGAGTATATATATTTGCACGGAGTATATATATTTGCACAGTAGCACAAACAGAAGCGGTCACTGGAGTTGAGATTTCACTGTGCTCTCTTCTTGCAATGGTGAGTGTGTTCCATGGCATGGTGGCAAGGATGTCAACAAGGCCACTGAACAGCACCTTAGTAATCTATCATTAAAACCTTTACTTTGGCGTACTTTCTGGACAATAATTTCCCTTGAAGTGTTTTCCTTTCTCTCTTGACAAAGAGTCTCCACCAGCCAGGCACAGGACAGCTGCCTCCCTGCTGCCCATGGCTGTGCCCCAGATGGGGAGCTGAGCTGAGTGTGAGTGCTTGTAGGGCCAGAGCAGTGAAAGTGCCTCTGTGAAACACCAGACCCCCATGACCTCTCAGCAGGAGAACTACCTCCCGAATAAATATTTGATGCTCATGGGTTATCCCTGTTCATCAACACAGATCTGAGACTGAACCTTGATTTTCCATTCATATTGGACAGAAAGTTTTGGTCTGCTTGACGTATTTATCTAACCCACATCTATTCATGTGAGCAATCTTTTAGACTCTGTCAGTGCTGCGGGTAACTAAGCTTGCTAAGTCTCCACTTTTACTGAGATATAAGCAGTGCTAATTGCCTGCTCTTTGCCAGACTGAGCAATATGTTTTCCAGATTCCCTAAAAAGAGAGTGGCTCAAAACTTCTTGTCTTCCTTCATCACTTCTAGTATTTATTATCATCTAATTCTCCAGTAATACCTTAGGTCTAAATATAGGTCTGTGACTCAGTAACTGGCAGTGTTTCTGTAACATTGCCACTGAAATGGTATGGTGGCTGGATTTCTCAATCCCTTCTATATAACCCATACTATAGAGAAGTCAGGTGAGAAATTTTTCCTCCTGCAGACTAAGCTCCAGGTTCCAGCCTCTGTTGAAGCCTGTCAAGACTTTCCCCCTTTACTGAAATGATTGCTGGCTCCAGATTCAATACGGATTTTCAAGTGGGTTTTTATAAGATCTTTGGGATTTACTGCCAGAAATCTGTCCTTAAATGTGTTTTCAATCAAATTTTATTGAGTAATCTGTCTATCTCTTCTTCAGTAGCTAATATTTTAATTCTTCTTTGTAAAACTTCTCCATTCCACTTCAGCTACAGCTGCGCTAACTCCACATAACAGAGATATCAATATCCCCTGTGATACAGTTCCTGCATGCCTCACGCAGCAGATATTTCTAAATAGCTTATGGGTTTTGGAGAGCAAAACACTCATACAAATGTTACCATTTTAACCTCCTTTGATCTTCAGCACGGCATGGGAGTTCATAAGATCCTATTGTTGATCTACAGGAAAATCATTGCTGGATTTGACCTGTTCACATTGACTATTACTAGACTTAAAATGAGAAAATCAAAGTACTTTAATACAATAAAGTCACTCATGAGTGTAGTTGCATCTCTTTCTCACAGTGAAACTTAAAAAAACAGTTTCAGTAAGAATCCATGTATGTCATATCATATATGAAAGCAAAATGAGGAGGAAGGAGGTGTTCCCACCTGAAGGGACTTTACAGTATAAAGCAGAAGTGAAAATACAAAAGTTGGGAATAAAAAGATGGGAAATGTCAATTTGCTGGAGGTTGTACACATTGGGATAGATCATATCCTCAGGAAACCTCTTAAGCTTAGGAATCAGTGTAAGCACGTGTAACCATGTAGGTAAATCAATTTTCTTCCCTCTCACCAGGAAAAAAGGTATATTTTCAGTATTTCTTCTATAAAATATTGTCAGGCAAATTAGTAAAGAGAGGTTTAAAAAACCCCCAGAAAACTCAGTACCAAATGGAGAGTGCTGAGAGAACACGGGATCCAATAGAGTCAGCCAAACACAAAATATTGTGGAAAATTGTACAGATGTCATTTATCTATGCATCATTTCTTTGTTGCACAGCTTCCCATGTCTCCCACGTCTTCCAGAAATATCACTAATCTGTGCTTTACTGAAGCTGGTGAACAATGAAATGATGCCCAAAAAAAGTTAACGGGTGAGTGAATACCAAGCAATATCAAGCACTACAGGCTGGTAGCCCCCTATAAGAAAATACCCAGCTTGAAATAGACTTATACCAAAGGAGATTTTTAGTAGATAGTTTGCCAATAGTTCTGTCACCCCAGCAGGGTCACCAGTGAGGCCTGTGGGCACCCATGATGCCTGTGGGTTGCCCCTTACAAGCTGTCATTCCTTCTCAAGCTGTGTTTTGGTGCTACTGCTGTCCCCAGATGAAGGAAAGGAGAACAGAGTAGGCACTGCTGGTGACCTTTTCCCTAATAAAGTAGGAACAATGAACAGGAAAGGTGTGCAATTAAAAGCAATGAAAGGGAAAGCTTTTCTAGAATTAATTTAATTAGGCTCTATAATTCTCTGCTATGGTTGTTTTTTTGTACTTATTTCAAAAGAGTGACTAGATGTGCACACCTTTAGCAAGAATATTTGGTTATCATCGTTAGTAACAACAGTCTGGGATGAGAACTTTGAGGACTCAGGTATTGGCCTTTGGAAGAGACGGGGAGAACTCCACAATCAACCCATTCATATGATTCCCGACACACCTAGACACCCCATACAGTGGCTGTCATCATTTCAGAGTGCTCTAGAACTCAGGGAATAGCCAAATAAATAAATGGCTCATGACTGTCATTGACAGAAGGATATTAAACAGGTGGGATTTGTTTTCCTCAGAATACCTGTTACCCCTTTCAAAAAAAAAATGTTAAAGCTTTAGGTGGGACTGATTTGCCTTTGATGCTTTGTCCTGTACTGTGGAAAGTTGCTTGAGAGGGTTATTAAGTAGACACACAAAGCGGATCAGCTGAAAGATGTCAGTAATGTGGCATACATTTAGGATGCTTTTCCTATCAGTGGCAGACAAGAACAAGACGGTTTTTTTGTTTCTCAGTTTTGATGAAATTTGCATAACTGTAAAGGGAAATTTACTGCAGCCCTACCTACCTTCTTCTCAAAGGAAGGAGAAGCTCCCATTGTCTCTATGAAGCTGGCTGTATCCTCTTGTCAGAAGAAAATACTACAGTGGTCAGGTGTGTATAGTAGATACAATTGGTGACTAGTGCTGCTTGATCACACTATTTAAAAAAATAAGGCTGTTGCTCAGTTCCTTTGGAAATCATACAGAGGATTATCCAGATTTTAAATCAATATCAATAAGTCTGGGGCAATTTGCTTGGAACATCTAATTACTTTTCCCCTCCCACTAGATTTTCAGGCCAGCTGGTTACCTCAGGGCTTCAAATACCTTGGGATCCATCTTTCTCTCAGAATTGTTCTCAATTAGCCTTGCATGCCTGCTCTAAGATCTTGGAGTTGGCAGTCCTAGGTGGCAAAATCTGCTATTCATTTATGGGCAGAAGCATTCTTGGTTCTGAAGTGTATGGTTCATACAGTATATGTTTTTGTCATCATATGCTTTCTACAGTATATGGTTTTTCTCTGTATTGCATTTGTTCACAGTATGCAAGTGTTGCTTTTAAGATATTATGGCAAGAAACTTAAAAAGATATATTACAATTTTTTCTAGTGGGGGGAAAAAACCCAAACTGCTGAAAATCCACCAAACCTCCCCAAACGAGTTTATTAAGATTACAGTATCTAAAACTATTATCAGAATTCATCTAAGTATCTATTCTGCAAAATACTGTATTTAAAAGACATTGAATCTATTGTGATTGAAATTAAACATTTGGCAGAACCTCATTCGATCATGCAGTCTTGGTTTCTTCTAATGGTATTCATCTTCCTGTAATCTGGGGTAATAAACAGTATCAGAAGGACTTTATCAACTTGTCCATTTTCCCTGTCTATCACATATGTCAGCTCCTTGGATGTGCTCTGCCACAACTTAGAATAGTTCCCCACAGGATATGTGTGGGAAGCCCCACCATCATTAAAGCTCTCTTTGTACCATTTAAAGCACTAGGAAAACTGAAGGGATATCCTCTGTTGGCAAGGAAAGGGACTAGATATTTTGTACTCAGATAATACCTAGATTTGGAAAAAAAAAAGCACAAGTGAAGGAATGATGTGGATCTGAAAAGTTCTGAAGCGAAAGTTAATTTGTAGTAGTTGTTCACTGTCTCCTCCAACACATGAACTAAGGGGCATCAATATGCTGCTGCGAAGTTCAAAAGGAAAATATGGGTAATTTCTAAATGTGTACTTTCTTATCACAGATAGTGTGGAAAATAACAAGAAAGCATACATGGATTCCAAATGGCTGTAGAAGGAGAAAAGTTAGTGCAAGGCTTTGCAGTACAAAAATACCAGTTCTTGTTCAGGAAGATCTCAAACTTCAGTCAGCTGTTTTTTGAACTCTGTAATTGGGAAGGAGCATCATTACACATGTTCAGATTTTCTTTATCTTCCTCAATAGCTGATATCATTCACTGAGAGAGACAGAACATATAACTAGATGGTCTGTTCTATTCCAGACATTTTTATGTGAAATACTGTACCTGAATGTGAACTGAAATATGCATCCTGAAATGTGGTCTCTTTTGCTTTTAATCTCAAGGGTTTGAATGAGTCTTATCACTATAGACAAGGAGGATAAGCTCCTGCAGGAGCTCCAGGATGCTCAGTTAGGTTTCTGTGAGACTACAGGAGTGCCTAGGGAATGATTCCACCAGGATTTCCTCATATGCTTTGTAGCTTGAGAGCTGGAGGTGGTCAGGAAAGAAAAAGTCAGAGTTTCAGGCTGGAAAGAATCAGCCAAGCACCTGCACTGCTGCACAGATAAGCATGTGTTAAATAAAGTAATTTGCAAATCAAAAAGTTTAGATCAAATGTGAGTAAACGGTTCAGTCTGTGCTCATATACTGTCTATACTCCATAATTACCTTGACCATCCATCATTTACCTGCAGATCTCACATAGGTGAAGCAGCCTGGAAAGAAGAGTATTGTTAATGATATGACTGTGAAGCCAAGAACTCAATGCAGGGACAGGAACAGGATCTTACAATATAGCTACTTAAATCTTAGCGCTAAATAAGTTTTAATTTGAAGCCCCAAGTGCTTTGTAGTTAAATTATATCTCAGTCTAATTTTTCTAAAAAACTCTACTTCTTGCTCCTTGCTTCTTTGAGAGAACACTTTATGCAGTCTTCGAACATTTCTGTAACTCTTACATGAGTGTGTTTCGCATTTCTATCAGTCCTTCCAAACGGAGGGCTGCAAAATGAGTAGATCATCCCACTTAGAGCTTCATTCCAACTGGAAAGTAGCCTCCCTACCTTTACGAAGTGAAATGGCAATATGCTTTGTTATTGTAGTACTGAATGGAAAGCTTATCTTCTATCATTTGCTGATTCTGATCTCTAGGTCACAAAACTGATCTCAGTACATTTTACAACAATAGACCAAAGATACAATTACAGATATAGTGCAAATAGATTTATTCCTCATGAAATTTGGAGGGTGTTATGAACTTGATACTGGCACCTTCCTTATTGCTATGTCAAAGTAAGCCCTCTAGACCAGCTGGGAGTGCTCCTTGACCTTCAGTAGTTTATAAACACCATCTCAAAAACTACCCATAAAGCAAATGCCAAAAGCATAATCCACCATCATCTTGATATGTGTAGGAGTGGAAAAGTTGCAGTGCAGACTAATTTAGATGCCTAAATGACTACTTTAGACTTCTAGTTTGCAGATTTATTCTAGGACCCTTGTGAGTACATCAATGTGAAAGAAGAACCTAAGCTTAATGGAAAATGTGTGAGTGCTTCTGAAGATTTCTGGAGGGTAATTCTGCTAAGGTGAATATATTAGCTGAACTAAGGTCTCTCTCTTAAACCTTTGTGAGCACTTCTGTTGCTCCATTGTCTAGACAGGGAGTCTCAGGAGAATTTTTCTAACAAAAATTCAAAACAAATGTACTGATTGGGCGTCTCATACCACTTGACCCATACATAGCAATATGAGTGCCTCAAACCACCTGACTCATATATCAGCATGGGCATAACGTGATAACGTTTTTGGCTGAAGGCAGATTCCATCAGTTCCACTTCTCTTGTAATTATTGGTAGCTATTGACAGGAAGTCAAAAAGCTCAGCACCTTGGTTGTACCTGTAGAGTTTGTGGATTTCTTAGGAAATAAATTATTGGGTAAAGCCTGGTGAGAAATACGGACAAATCACATGCAGTCAAGTTTACTTTTACTTAACCAATAATATTTCTAACAAAAAGTAGTTGCATTCCTATGAAATTTATATGTTTTAACTGTCCTTTCTGAGGGTTATGTTGAATGCTACAAGAAAGCTAAGTCGTGGAAAAATTAGCTGTCTCTTCCAACAGGACAGGAAAATATGATTCTGGCTAACGGGGCATGCAGGGAATATGGAAGTTGTCAAGAAATTCTTGTTTTGAGGTTAACAACACTTTTTATCACAACTTCAGTCCTCACCAGCTCTAGCCCTCTTTCAGAATACCAGTCAATTCTTAATTGCACATTGGGATATAATGTGCACTTTTGACACCAGGGTCTAATTTAATGAAAAGGTTTGCCATCTTTATGGGTAGAGAATGTCAAAGGTGCTCTTTGCATAGACGCTGGGTTTTTTTTTTCCTTCTGGTTTACTAACATCAGTTTGCTGTTTGTACCTAGGGGATTTAGGAAAACACAGTTCCTGACACAGTTACCGCGAAGGCCTAATGTTCATAAATGCCAGGTTGTCAGCCTCATCAGGTCTAAGCAACCGAAATAGAAGGTGCTTTTTAATGCTACCCCAGAGTCAATTAAAATACAGTAATGCTGACATCTGCAGAATACAGAATGATCAAAGTAAAGAATGCCCATACAGCTTCTGACATAAAAACAGTGTGTTTGGCGGCAGAGTGACACAGTGTAACAGGTCAGGTAATTATGAGAAAATCTATGATGTATCTGTTGCAATTGCTTAGCTTCTTTCCATTATCAGAGCCATCAAACAGAACAGTGCTCTCACTTCTCCTGATGGATCGTAAAGCTAGTGACACCCTCGCTCTCCTGATACAGATGGCAACTCAGGAGCAGCTGAATTAATTTGACAGTAAATAGGTGATAGCAATTGCTGTCTTCTCTCTTTTTATTATTTTTATTATTTTTTTAATTGCACCAGGGCAGCTTTTAGCACTTCTGGGAATAACTAAGAAAGTCTATGCCATGATTAGCAGTGTACCCCTCCTCTCCTATAAGTCCCTTCCAATGTTTGCTGCTCTTTTATTTACATGATAATTGCTCAGTGGCAACAAAATTTTATTCTCCCCCATGTTTCCACCCTAACTCTCAGTCTGAACTATGTGCATTAATTAATTTTTTGCCTTGATGTGTTTATTAAATTAATGAAGGAATCTGACAGATGGGTTTGCATGCTTAGGGTACAGTTATGTTAAAGTCATGGGTGTATTTTAAATGGCTGCACATTTTCTGCCTCAGTAACATTATAATTGGCTTAATGGATTTTCAGTTGTGTGCATTGGCTTTCTCCCCTCTCTGAAGCAGACTAATTACAGCTTTTTACATTAAATTCTAATAGATATCCATTTATCTTCTCTAAATTATCACAATAATTACAGTAATAAATTAGGCATGTAACTGTCATTAATCTAAACAATTTTAAGTGGGTATCATAGTAGCACGACACAGATCATGTTTCCTAAATGTGTATTCAAATATGTTCCTAACTGTATAACCATTGTGTGGGAGGGTCTTGTTTCTCAACGAGCTGCGAAAGCCAGAAGGCAGAATGGAAGGAGAGAGGAAAGGAATGGGATTTTGGGGGCATGGAAAAGAGAGGAAAGAATGGAGTAAGAGTCAAAACAGACTACATTTGAGGGACCACTGCACACAATTAACAATCTCTGAAGAATTGTCTGGGACAGTAACATCCTGGCAGACTTCAGATTCCATCACTATTCCATGACTCTTTTTTTCCCTCTTATATAAAAATGTGTTGCAAATGTTTCTTTAGTCAAGAACACCTACTTGAAATTACAACTGGCTGAAGCATGGAATTTTACCTTTCATAGGAACTTTTGTCACAGACAACTTGGTTTTGTTTCTCACTTAGTGCAATTTCCAGTTAATCAGAACTCATCACAAAATGGGAATTCAGAAAAATTTTATGGAGGAAACTCATGTTATCATTGTGTTTAAATTAAGACTATTCCCTGCTTTTATCTTTCCCTCCACAGAGAGCTAGTGAGGAAAGTACTGAGTTGACTCAAGTCAGCTTCATAACTGCTCTCCGGCACAGGGCTGAGAGGCACTGACATGTTCATGCCACTGTCACTGGTAGCTGCCAGGCTTGCAGGATTTGGGTTTGGGACAAATCCTTTTACATCTCTCTGTTTCCTTCCTTCCTTCCTCCCTAGACATTAGGACACATCTGTGCCTGAAACCCAGGCAGATGGACCCTTCACCCAGCTGCATAGTCAGAACTGAGTCTGCCTCAATCACAGTTCAGGCAGGACTGTGGCAAACTAAGACCAACAAACACATCACTCCTCAGCTGTGATGTGTGTAGGCTTCTAGACCTTTACAGGTGTGCTATTCCCTCCTACCCTAGAGGTTACAGCTAGTTTGGCTACATCTACATTAATGCCCAGCCATGCTGATCTGCTATGAAGTGGGGCCACTGTGCAGCAGGCTGGGGTGTAGGCACTCTCCTGGGGAGACAGGCAGCCTGACTGTTTGAAAATGTGAAAGTTGTCTTCCGAGTGGCAACAGCTCTGGCATAACCACAGATCCATGAACACAGGTGAGAGCGCAAGAGTTTGTTGCCCTGGCAAACCCATCAACACAAACATATACCCACCTGTGGGAACGTGTGGACACAATTCATGTGGACACTGTTACCAAAAGGGACCTCCAGGCTCTTCCTCAAATGCAAAGCACTGCTGGTTCAAGGAAGTGCCATTTTCTTATGGCACGTGCTTTACCTGAATAGTTTCCAGTTAGCTCCACTGAAATTACATTTTAGTAATATAAAATACAGGGGTATTTTATCTTACCAAAGGGAGAAAGACTTAGATCTGTGTTGTAGTCAGCACTGCTTTATTATCCCAATATGTAAAGACAGAGGCAAAAAATTTATGTAACATGGAAGAAAATTCGTATGTACTGAATAATTATATGCTTTCAATTATCAAAATATTAAGCAATATAAATCCTTATATAGTCTATATCTGTGAAGCTTTTGGCTGTCTCTGTCACAAGAGGGCAATGGAACTTGTGTAAACATTAAAAGGACTAGAAAAGCAAACTTTGTAAAAAGCTCCAAACTTTAAAACTCCTGTATTGCAGTTAAATAAAGTGGCCCTAGAACACTGATACCATAAATATATACCTTATATAATGCCTACGGCTCTCCTGAGCGCCAAAAAAGAACACCTAACATGCAGTTTGAATTGAGTTTCAATATATAAAATCACTTACCACATTTCTGTTATACCTCTGCTAGATGAGAAAGAGTCACAAACATTTTTTCCTAGTGACTAAATCATTTTGCAAATTCAGGCTATTCTGTGAGTTTAGAGAGGTTTAAATTGGTAACACTTAAAATAATAGCACATTGATTTGTGCAGCTCTGCAGTGGAATTCCTCTGGAAGGATGTATGACCTCTACATTAATATGAAATGAGCTCCTTGTGATACCTTAATGAATATGCAGCATCCCCTTAGTGACATGAGTAACATTTGAAACCTTTATGCATTTTCAACGGGCATTCACCTCAGCTAATCCTCAGAGCAGGTTCATTCATAGTCATATTTCCTGTTATCTGCTTACAAAGTTAAGATGTTCTTACGTTTTGAAATTTGTCACTTACTCCAGAAGAAGAAGGAAAAGAAGGAAGCAATGGCTCTAATGGGCAATGTGCCAAGATAAATGGTCCCTGCTGTGCATGTTAGATTGGATGCAAGTGTTCTTTCTGTAGATACTACTTCCTGTACAGAATATTGCAGCCTTATGGCAACCTTTGTCCTTTGTCTTGATGATTGTATGAAATATTAATCTCTGAAACAGTAATGCTAAAGCATTCTGCAATGTATCTGGTGGCTACAGCTGTGGACAGGGATTCAGATGTTGGATTCT
This sequence comes from Empidonax traillii, assembly GCF_003031625.1. NCBI lineage: Eukaryota > Metazoa > Chordata > Aves > Passeriformes > Tyrannidae > Empidonax > Empidonax traillii. Next base: position 105,687 of record NW_020955424.1, on the reverse strand, counting down.
ATTCCTGTCTGCACTGTAGTCTCAGTGGGTAGGTTTTCCTCTGTTACAGCTCCCTCACTTGTCAAAGAGGAAATATTATTTTTAACTAAGTCCTAGGGGTTTTCTGCACCTCACCTGGATAAGCTGGTAAAGCCCACTGAGACCCCATATGGGATGGATGGTAAAGTTTTCTGATTATACTAACTATAATATGGAAAAACAGAGCAACATCTTATTTCGTTGACTGACCATAATACTTAGCCTTGAACAACCTGATGTAAGAAGTACTTTCCAATATTACATTTTTGAAAAGTTATTGCAGTTATTGCTCAGGCTAATTTAGTGTATTCCTGTTTGAAGTTACATCATTAAAGTTACCCACCTCCAAAATATGACCACCCCCCACTGGGCATGTTGCCTATAATTTTGTTGACTGTATCTTTAAAAGAGAAGTAGGAGAATTTTACACCAATCAGCAACAAAGGTATTTATGACTAAAGTCACTCAAGCTCCACCTAAGCATAAAGAAGTAATATAAAAGTATGTCAAGAAGGGGGGAAAAATTCGGGAAGACTCCACTGTAACTGCTGGAATTAGTCGATGGGCTGAACCTGTCTTCTCCCCCTAGGCATGCCTGTTGGGTAAAAGCCATCCTCTGTGTGTGGTGAATACTTCATTTGGGATTAGAACTTGTCTGAGTATTGTTTGGAATATGTTTTTGAAGTCAGATACTATCACTGGCAGTCCTTGAACCTTAACCTGTCACAATTCTGTTAAGAGTGTGTTATTCCGTAAACTGTTAGTGCGAGTCCTTCGCAGGTACTATCAGTTGCTGGTACTGGGTAACATACTCAAACAAAGTAAGAAGACCCACTGAGGGGTCTTGTTATGTTGTTGTTGTGTGTTCCCTAGTCAGTCAGTTGAACTGCCCTCCAATCCAGTGAGAATGATCAGTGAAGGCTCCCCATAGCAGGGGACTGGTTGGGCACAACAGCCTTGGCTTTTCTGGGGTGCTGACAGACAAATGAAACACTAAGGCTTGAGGAAATCTCCATTTTTCACATGACAGCACTGATAAAAATTAAAGAATGGTACAACAAAGAGTGGGACCTTTATTTAGGTCCACTGATAATAAAATTTCAGAGTGGGTATTTATAGAGATGATGAGAAAAAAGCCAGCAGGTTCTTTTATTCTACACCTGACTCTTGGAGGGTATGAATAGCTGATGTAGGCTGTTATCCTCCTTGTTTCTATATACCTAGAAAGACACACATCAAAACAGATATTTTCTGTACCTACACATCCTACACCAAGGAGTCAATTCCCTTCTGTAACTCCTTTAACACTCTAAATGATATGTTGAGTACATTGGTTGAAGGAAATAAATCCATTTGCTTCCTTTGGTAGTGGGGTTTTTTTCCCCACCTGATGGTCTCTGCCTACTCACATCTACAGTTACTTACTTTATCCCTCTTTAAAAAAAAAAAAAAAAGAAAAAGAAAACCTTATTTATTACTAAAGTGTTTGGTGTTTTATATTGCTCTCTTCAAAGGCTACTAAAACCTGCTATGAAAAGCAGAATAAAAAAGGGAGAAAGGGAAAACAGGGATAAGATCTCTTTGGGTTTTTTTCTCCTTTTTCAACAGTCCAAAGCTTGCAACAACCATCCCTGCTTATATGGCTGTATTTCTACATTGTTTATAGCCAATGGACACAGGGATGAAAGGCATAAGTAAAGGGAGAGGAAAGAATTGCATAATTAACTTTTTAAATTAATTCATGACCCAGTTAAAAGGACAAGGAGGGGGTTATTAATTAATTAAGGTGGGAAACCCTGTGGGCATGTGAGATTTAGAGAGTTTTAACTTACCAGCCAGGTTAAAAGGCTTTCTAAGGGTGTACTCAGCACTCAGTGAATCTGGAATGCAGTTAATACAAAAAGAAAAGGTGAAAATATATTGTAAAAGGTTTTTTCAAGGGGAAAAAAATTTCTAAAAAGACTGAAAATTAATTAGAGAAAATCCTGACAAAAGTTTCATCAGAATTTGAAAAAGAGCCTAGCCCAATTCTCAGGTTTTTAAAGCTTGCTTTGCCCTATTGCTTGATGCTATAGAGATTTGGATGTGATCTATATTTTTAAAATCTTCTCAGGTCCTAAAGGTTTCAGCAGAACTGATGGATTAATAGCTACGGCAAAAGTAGCAATATTAACTGATATCGCTCTAAGTGAACTTTTTTGACTCTCTGAAGACCTTATAGACTACCTTTGCAGATGAGGCACTTCTCAATCAAAACACGTTTTAAATTGTCCATCATGAGTTTCCTCTTTTCTTAGGCATTTGTGACTGCAAATGCCCATTTACTGTGATATTTGCCTTTATCACCTTAAAGGCTCACACCACCCTTGCTGTTTCCAGCATTTTTCCAGGTACCTCAAGGTAAAACTTAGAATCTAGGTGAGGTTAAAAAGAACTTGTGTCACAACCAACAACGAATATGCTAGTTCAAGGGTTATTTTATGAATTTATGAAAAAGAGTGCTCTTTCTTACTGACAGTATTTAAAGCGGACTGCATGGTTTACTGCTTGTTTATTTAGCTGGTCTTATATTTCAATTACCTCGTGATAGATATCAAGACTAATCGTTTTCATCTGACCTTAAATACCACCTTCTTTTGTTAGCTGGTATTGGCTATGTGTCTCTGTCTCTGTCTCATCAGTGTTTGGCAAAATTTCAATCACCATTCAGACGTTGTCAGAAAAGCTAATTAAGCAGAAAATCTTTGCTTTTTCCTCGTCGCAGCGTTGGAATAGCAAAGATTCTAAAAAATTCCAAAAGTAATAACCAAAATATGTCAGGCAAAATGATATGAAAGTGTTAGTATGATTTGAAAACTAGGGAGAAGAGTAAATTATGATCAGTAAAGAAAGGCCACTGCTAATGGTATTTAGGTCTTTTTATACACAAAAAAAGTCCTGCTTGCTGTGCTGTATTACTGTTCCCTAGGCAAGTAGCACTTTTCATTGTTTTATGATTCTCTTTTTCTTTATCATATTGCAGGATTTTGGTGTGGGAATTTTAAAATTAAATCTCCTTATTGTGCAGGCAGGATGTCCAGTTTTATTCTATCAAATGCCACAGAAACAAAGGGAACAATCCATTTTTCCTGATAGAAGCCAACAGTTCGTAAGAGGTTTGAGATGAGTGTAAGGATACAATTTGCCTAGAGAGTGCCTGAGGATCAAGACAACCTGACTTTCCACGGAATGAGTCTGTCAGCTGGCATCTTGCAGTAATTGCTTCCCATGGCAGGACCTTACCAGCCGAGGGAGGACTGCTCTCGTCAACCCAAGAATCAATTTCTACAGTAGCTGAATGATAATTGTTTGCTAAGGCTCGGGGAACTTGTTGCCAAGCCTGAAACAGGGGCTGAAGCTATGATTGGCACTCATTAACCCGGGATTTGGATTTGATCATTTACCTTACTAGAAGAATGTGTGGGGGGAAAGGAGGGAAAGGACTGCAAAATGTTCTTTTGTTTGGAAGAAACAAATGAGATCAACTGCAGAATGGGTATCTGAATGTCAAGCCTGAAACCATACCTGTCTTTGCTCAAAGGGACCAAATAGCATGCACTGTGAGGTGATTTGAAGGTTTTCCTTCAAGTAGAAACATCTCTTTGGATTTTTTTTTCCTGATAGATACCTCTGCTTGAGTATTTTGTTCATTATGGTAAGTCCTGATGATTGATGTCCTGAAGTTAGATTGTTGACACACTGCAAAAAGTGGGAGAAGACTTGCTAGAGGTCCAGAAGACAAACTTCTGACTTCCAGTCAAGCTTCTGTTTTTGCAAGGGGTAGTCGCTTCTGCCTACCTTCTGTTGCAGACATTTAGGCCCAGCTGCAGCTGGGCCCTGAAATGTTATCTGGGTAGCTGTATGTGGCACATTCTGATCCTCACTGAAGCATCCCTAAAACACCAGGTATTACAATTACCAAGGTCCCTGTGACACGGAATTTTAACAGGTAGACATGACGCCTTGAGAGTGATTTAGAGTTTCAGTCTCTGATACTGCCTTTACAGTTGTCTTTCTTAGTGCCTGTTGATTATTTCTGTGACCCCCAAAGTTTATTAACTGATATGCAAAAATTTTTATTTCTGTATCACAATCAGTCCATTCACTTAAGTATGCTGATGCTGGTCACAGGCCTGTGACCAAGTGGACAGTATGGCATTTAGAAGACTGCTTCAGAGTTGTGTTCTATTAGGAAGCCCATATATCGTATTTGGTAACTATCAATGTTTTGGGAAACTCCAGATCAATCTCAGTCTTTTTGCTCTCTATGTACATGTGTATCACCAGGAAAAAAAAAAAAAAAAAGAAAGAAAAAAAAACAAGCAGTCTCCATTTCACAACTCTAATCTAACCAAGGCTGCTCCTTTTAGATCTTTGCATGTTAGGGTCTCTGGTATGGGAAAAACTGTGACTCTTGCAGCCTGAAAGTGGCCCAAGGGTGGGTTTCAGCAGTGGTTCTGAGTTTTAGCTCATGGGGATCTCGACAGAAGGTCTTGTAGTTTGTGTTTCATCATCTTCTTGTGTGTATAAAGCAATCAAAATTGAACAATATTGTGCAAAATATGAACAGCACAGTTTGTTCATTATCAGGATAATACTAATAAGATAAGGGTATTCAGCTGTTAAGTGTCAGAAAAGATTAAAAAAAACCACTACACAAGAATTATCATAACTTTCTCCTCTGAAACCTTATTAGTGCTCATCCCAAATTGCCTTGTGCAGTGTCCCTTGACACTCAGCAAAAAGAGATGGTATGGATCCTGCAGAGAGGGGAAGGATGTCCTCTCTTGCATAACCTCACAGCACTGGAAATGCAGGAAACCTGCAACCTGATTTGCAGCTCTTTCCATGCCTTGTTTGTGTGCACATTAAAACTCACTTGCCCATCCACACTTTTAATAGGAAGACTGTTTCATCATCAACTGTAAAGTATATATAAATATATAGTATATATAAAGAAGAAGACCACTCAGTTGTAGGTCTTATTCCAGACCTACATGTGGATGTCTTTCCCTTTTTGCCTGTCCATAGACAGTTTGGAGTACTTTCTTACAACTTTCTATTTCCAGGAAGCTCTGAACTTTATCAGGCTGTTGTTTCCAGTGGAATCTTAATGTCAACCCAGGTGTTCAATTTGTGTTGCGTGGTGCAGATACATACATCACTTGTAGTCCCCTAGCAGATCAGTTGTGTCCTCAGTGGCATCAGTATTTGAGTGTGAATTAGGCAGTTAGAGAAACTAGTCACTGGATATGTTAGTTTGGAGGCAAACATCTTGCAGTGAACTAACCTGTGGAAGCCTCTATATCTTAAAAATAACTCCCTACTAATATGTCCCTATGATTTGGGCTGGTCCATGTAAAATACTGGATGACTTTAATGGAACACCATAGGTTCAGTGGCTTAATAAATGAGAATTCTTCAGATAATGCAGACAGATTCTTTAGCTCAAGTGACAATTATATCTCAATTTGATCACAGGGGAATACATTTCCTCTTTTCTAAGAGTTTGTAGATTATACGCTATCCTTTCAGTGCAGGTCTACCAGCAAATCAATGTGAACAGATGTCAAGTTTCAGAATCCCAGCCTGGCTATGGGTTTGCATTCAGATTCAACTAGGGGAAAGCAGCTTTGTAAAAATGCCAACTTTTCTAAGATTCACAGCCAAGAAAGTTACATTAAATGAATCTTGCACTTTCAAAACCCCACCATCCCTTATTAAACCAGTCCCAAAAGAGCCTATGTCCTTTAACCAGAAGGATGTATTATCTAAGGTACATGATTTTCAACCTCAGTCTAAAGACTCATATGCAATATGTGCACAACCAATACAAACAGAAATTTTACATCTGACACACTTTCTTATGTGTTTTCCAAGTGGTTATGAACTGCCCTTTTTAGAGAGTAGATATGGTACTTCACACAGGATCTGGATTATGAATGACTGTTGTTCTTTTTACTACAATGAACACTACACAGCTGAGTTCTTCTGATCATGCATCCAATGGTTTATATAAAACAACTAGGGTGACATGCCTCTTTGATGTGTCAGACAGATGTAATCTGCAGGCCTGATATTTTCACAGAATATGGCCCTTAAATAAGGATCTTCAAAGGAGCTGTGTGTCTCCAGTTTTTCTGGAGGGGTATTGCCTAGCCAGAGATGCAAGAGGCTAAAAGGAGTGACACCAGTCTGAAGTCCAGATAATTTACCTTAAATTTTGTATTTAAGAAACATAAGAGAGAAGAAATCATTCTCCCCAAAGTTATATCAGTGTTGCCATGGAAATATTTTGAGACAGTGCTCCATTTTGATGGTTGGTTTGGAAAAACCACTCTTACCTTTACTCTTAGTTTTGTTGGGACTACCTCTGTGTTCCCACCGGGAGATCACTCAGAAGAAGCTGTATTTTGAGGGGCTATATTACGCAAAAAAAATACAGAAGACTACTTCTGTGTTTCTTATGCTTCTGCCTCTAATCTGCTAGTGGCACTGGATTTCTCTGATGTACATTTTTCAGTCAATAAACATTTTCATTCCATACCTTTATTTTCCACATTCCTGTAGAATTAGAGGATCCATGCTTTCAAATAACTTACACAGAGTTTGAATTATGTATCTCACTAGGATGAGGATAAATCTCTGCAAACTACCTTAACAATATGAGGTTTAAAGTGAAGATTTTAGTATCAAAGTATTGCACAGCTAAGGGTCTTTGAAGTTTACATTGATGAAATATGATGAAATTAACAAAATGTAACCTTATCTCCAAAGATGTTTTCTTTATCCTTGACTAGAACATCTTACATCAAGGTCTGTATTTGAATGCCCTAACAGCATACCAAAATAACAGCGTTAGGGAAAAGCCCCATCAGGCTACATATTTTGTGATTAATGGATTTTGCTGTGTTTCATTCCAGAAAAGCAGTTTAAGAAATGATTCCTAGTTTACGTTCTCCTCGGGATGATTCCTAGTCCTAAACTCATACTAATTTTGTTCCAGTGTTTAAATCGCTTTCTGGACATAGGACCGCATCTATATAATTGGAAATATTTGAAGTTACCGTATATCTCTATCTCTTCAACCTTCTGCTGCACCCATAACCCATGACATCCTATCTGTGCTAGTGCTTGACATTACTCTCTCCTGAAATGAGATGTGCTAGAAACTGTATCATCATCTTAATTCCTAAGGGCTGCCTAAAAAAGAGGATATAAAGTCAGCTCGGAGATGGTTGACAGCTAAAGAGGTGTTATTGGTGTCGTTTTGAGAAGAACCTCTTAAGTCCATGGTGAAGCACAGACAAATCAAATTGGCTGTAAATCAGGACTGTTTCACTAAGAGGTGATTCCATGGTGCAGCCCCAGTAAGCAATTAATGATGGTGTCAGCCTGAAGGTGGAACACTGCTAACATTTGTGACTTCTTCCTGAATGACTATCCCAGTCAAATTGACTTTAAAAATAGTAGTGTTTCCTAAGGAAAAGAGTAAGGACTTAGAATAACATTGATATAGAATATAGATCAATAGGCCATGAGGTTTTTAGGTTCTGTGAGAACCTATGGCTTTTTCCAAATTTTGTGTGGGCACATCTGTTAGTTTCCCCTCCACGTAGTAGATTTTGAGTCAGCAGGACTTAAACTGTCCCCTGTAGCCAAAAAACACATAGTTACATGAATGCAGTGCTGAATCTGACCTTATGAGCCCAGCTGGCTTGTGAATTCTTTGGAGGATATTTTTATTCTAATACTGATATTTGTTTCCTTTCATCATATATATCATTTCATGAACAGTCTTCCACTTACACTGATGGTCATTATACCATTATAAAGTGTAGTGCAATTAGCTTGGCCTGTTGTTAACGAAGACGGCTTATCTCCTTTTAGCTTAGGGCACAAGGATTTATTCCAGTGCATCTCCATCCACAGACAGCTGCACAGGCCTGGGTTGTGCCTAAGGAGAAATAGGCCAGTGAAATTACCAATTTTAGTTGATTTCTATTTTGATTGCCCTTTTCTTCAATTTCTGCCCTTATGATTGTGAACCACTAGATAACAGTCCAACCCATACCAGATTTTATGATGGTGTTATAAGCATACAGTGCCTGTTTATTCCCCAATGGTGAGTAGTTCTCTGTTTAATAAAAAGTCCAAGGCCACTGTTTGCAAGCCATTTATTACAAGTAAAACTCATTTCTCTTTATTATGTGGTCTGAGTTTCTTACCACTTTCATAACTCAGCAAGTAAAGATCTGGAACTGGGCCACGTGGGCATTAATAACATCCTTATTGCAGAGGTGGTAGTAGTGAGATTGGATCAACACAGATGGGGAGTTACTTTGTCTGTAGTGCCAGCCCTCCTGAGCTCACTGCAATGCCAGCAAGGCTGTGGCACCAGCAAAGCCAAGAGAGCACAGTGGCTCCTCTGCACCAGGACTCTGGTAGCACATCACTCCCAAAGGACTCCGAGCCTTGAATCTGCCCTCTGTGTGCTCCCTATGGCCTGAGAAAAGGAAAATAAAGGCCTCACTTGACTTTCTTCTTAGAAATCCGAGTTAGCCAAACTCTTTGAATATACTCTACGTGAGGAGGATTTAAATGTTTGGGAAAGATTGTATTCCAGAGCACATCACTGGAAGGCTGCCAGAGGCAGCCTGGAGCCAGTGAGGAGAAAAGTGTTTATTGCGGTCAGTGTGGTAATATTGAGGGCAGGAGGGACAGACCAGAAGGAGACTGAAACCAGAACATCTGAATGCAGAAAGTACATAGAAATTATAATGCAATAATGAGCCTCTGAGAAGGCAGGCGTGAGAAGGAGATGCCTGATCTGTGGAAAAGCTCAGGTAGCTAATATCTGAAGCCTAGCGGAGGCAGAATGGCAGCTGTGGCAGGGGCAGTGATTTGTTGCCGACCTTCTCAGTAGCAACAAAGGTGGGGGCAAAGGGCCCTCTCCATACACCTCTGGAGCTGCTTAAAAACTCTGACCTCAGCATCTTCCCAGCTCTGACTGAACCTGCCTGTGACAGCAGGCAGAAATGCTATTCCATATTTTCTCTGCAAAAGGGGTTTACAGCTATTTTTCTACATCCTTGTAGTTGCCTTAATTCCCTTCTTCTCTTTTTCTCTGTTTTTTTTCCCCCTCTTATTTTCCCCTTTGTAATGGATAGAAAAAAGGTTAGATTAGAAAACTTCAATTAAGCCTTTAAAAAGACCATCTGCTGAATGCTGACTGGGGTTTCATGTAAACAAAATGCCTGTGCTGGTTACAAACAAATGATCTTATCTATTGTATTGTGTTACAAATTAAAATTAGATTAAGCCACCTACATGGTACCGCCGCTGAATCTTAAATTTCTTATGGAAACTGAATGTTTGCTGCAAGTATTCATTCGGCCTGATGAGAGCCTCATTATTTTTGTACCAGCAGTACACACTGGGTATAGCATAATCAAAGCCTGGGGGTACGTATTAATTATCCTTTTGAATAGTGATGAAATTTTAAAAAGATCTCCTTTAGGCTCACATCATCAGCAGATGAAACAAAGCTTTGCACAGCTTGCGAGCAGTGGCTCACATGTGTTTTTACATCTGTTCAGGATATTTCAATTTGAAGCGCAACAAGCCAAGTCTGGGATTAAAGACCCGGAGAAAGAGGGAGAAAAAATCTGCAACAATAACCAGACCCCTCCCCTTCCTGTCTGCAGCGGAGAGGGAGAGTGCCTTCTCAGTAATGAAACCTGGCTCCATTTTGATTTTCCTTTTAATGGCAGTGGTAATGTTGTTTAGAAGAGGGGTGCACTGCCTGTGGGTGCTAGGGCTGATTTTACCTGGTTGCCCGTTTTTGTCACTTCACAGGTTCTAGTTTAGGCTGTCAGTACAAAGGGTTCTTTTCAGTTTACTGATGCTTCCTTCTCTAGTGTGGATTACAGTCTGGTTAAAGTGAAGAAATGTTTATTCTCCCCTGGATTCCTGCAGATCTGTGCTTGAGAGCTTGTGAAAAAAGGAGGGAAATGGGGATGTCCCTTCTCAAGAGGGTTATGTCATCCTCTTTGAATGGTGTTGGGCACACGCCATAATTGCTTTGCTGGAATGTAAAAGGACCAGTTTGAAATACTTTTTAAAGCAATGTCAAAACTGCAAGCCACAAATTGCACAGGTTAAGTCCTACTGCTGTGATGAGTATGACCAGGAGTGGTCTGTCATAATGGAGATATATTAGCTTCCAGTGGGAAAGGACTGCTGTGGTTCAGTGCTCAGTCAATGGACCAAATTCTCAGGCAGCCATAAAGCTAGAACCCCTCTGAAGTCTGCATGATCTCTGACTTGATAGACACTTAAAGATAAAGCTGACCGTGTTTACAAGTCTGTACACATATTGCTATTTAGTGGGTCCTCGTTTAATTTTTTTCTGCTGTGCCTCTTGAGAGAGAGGAAATAGCCATTCAGCCAGATTAAAATAAGAGAGGCACAGGCAGGACAGGAATAGAATCAGTGCTGCTGACCAGACATGAACTTAGATCAGGTGATTTTAAAAAGTTTATTCATTTTTACTTAGCAGAGCTGGCCAGACTCTGCATTCACATACGCTATTTTCTAAAGACACATCATGACTGTAGCCTAGAATGACATCCAGAGCTTAATTTCATCAATGAACTTGAGTGAAAGTGATATAAGTATCTATCAGATAATCTGTGGTTTACAGGTTAGATACTTCAGTTTTTATGAGAGATGAGAAGTATTTTAGGTAATTGTTTTAAAAGTATGGAGAGACATGACCAAAGGTAACATAATCTATTTAAAATTATTTACTTCCTTGGCCATTTATGGTGTTTTTGAAGCAGAGTAAAATCTTATCAAAGGATATGATTTGTAATTCATTTAGTGGTTTGAAGCCAGAAGAGTCATAGAAATGTAGAATTATGGAATCTCCCCCTGCGGGCCATTTTGAGATACTATGAGCACCTCCCTGTTGGTGTATGTGGCAGAAAAAGCAGGACTCTGGGCGTGCCAGAACCTCTGTTCCTTATGGGTCATTTGTGTAAGTGCCGGGGCATAACAACCCAAACAGCGAGAGAGCATGGTTTTGTTCACAAATCACTGGTGAGGGATGTCAGCCCTTTTCCACTGATGGGATAAAACTGACTTAGACAAAGCGAGCTCTGCTTAAGTGACGACTGGTGGGAGAAGGCCCTACACTCTACTTTTCAGGCAAAAAATTAATGCTGTCATTATTAAAAATTAATTATGCTAATGAGCTGAACACTACACTCCAAGTTGTGTGGTTTTGCAAACTAACAGCTGTTGTGGTTCTTTCTTTGTGCTCAAGCCTACATGGCCTGTCATTTACTATTCCTGACAGAGTCTAGAGCATAGATTATAACAATATAAATATGGATATACACTTAAAAACAGGATTAAAATAGTTACTGCTTATGGACAGTAGCCAATTTGCCAACATGAATAAAAGCAGCTCTATATTTAAAAACGCTGCGTAACATATAATGGACAAGCCTGTAAAATTCAAATAATGAAACTTTCCAGAGTTAGAAATGAGTGAATGTTAAAATCTGCTTTCTTACAGAATAAAAAGTGACCAAAAGGGTTTTTGTTTGATTTTTTTTTGTTTGTTTGGTGTGGTTTTGGGTTTTTTTTTAATTATTTAAAAAAAAAAAAAAAAAAAAAAAAAGCGCTCGCAGGCTGAGGCTCTGTATTCCTAGTTTCAGCCTAAAGCAAAATTTAACAGCTGAGTTATAAACCCCTAAAAATAAGGGTTTGTAATGAAAGTGCTGACACAACTTTATCTATGGCAGTAAAGATGGCACACAGCAATAATTAAAAGTACATAGTGTACTTTGGTTTTGAATAACATAAATAGCTGTCAGGATGGTTCTCAATACAGTTCTCCAAGTTATTTTGACTTCAACAAAATGGTAGCAATTCCTTATTCTTGTACGGTGAGACAAATTATCCAAAATTATGGGGTCCTTGGATTTCTACACAAATAACAGTGAAACACACTCACAAGTTGATGGCAAGTGGCTCTAAGAACTCCAGCTGCTGTAAGGGACAAGGTTCTTATTCTGATGCGGCATTATGAGACCAAATTGCTTGTTTTCTCTGCTCTGCTTCGTTATGTGTATGATCAGTGTTTTTTCACTGAAACATCAAGGTAATGCCCATCAGCTAGACCAATCCCTCAGCACTGGATGCCTTTAAATTGCTAGATATCACCATGACTTCTTGCTTTTGCAGTGACTCTTGTTTTTAATGATACTTCACTGAACAGGTGATATGTAATAAAACTTTTCTGACGAAGTTTCTTCTTTCTGAATTTTTCCAACCCTTCTCTTACATTGCCAGGAAAACAAAAACAAACAAACAAAAAAAACTAGATGTATTTGTACATTTAATGACATGCCTAACTTTTATCTGGTAAATCATCTTATTGAGATGGTTTGGGCTCCCACTTCTTTCTCCTCTTTCTCTCTTCTCCCCATTTTCACTCTTCTCCCTGTGTATGTTGCTCTCACTTTACCTCCCTTTGCCCTTCTTCATCTCTATAGAGCTCCTTTTCCCATCTGCCTCCCTCCCCCCATACTTTGCATCTGTGTCTGGCTTTTTCTAGTGGGGCTTCATTCTGAATTTTTTCAGATCCAACTCACTGAGATCAGCAACTATTTTGAGTACTAGGTACCACACTCCCCAATTCTGTCTCTGCTTTCCTAAAGCACTTGAGCTTAAAACTAATAGTTGAAAAAATTTCAAAAGTCAAGCACCTCATTTTGCAAACACTTCCACACATGTGTAACTTTGTGTGAGTTGCGTCTGCTATGGCTTGAGTCCGAGAGACTAGGATTGGGGTACAGCTTTGCTGTACCACAAATACTTGTGATTTGACTGGTTTATTTTGCAGACAAAGAGTCAAGGTTTCTCTTACTCTTGTGGAACAACACCTTTTATAACTTGCACAATGTGCTGCCATCTTCAAAGGTGAATTATGTCTAAAAAGAGGATTCTTCCAGTAGAATGTACTCTCAGCATAGGGAAAACCCCTACACCTCTGCTGATACAAACAGGAACAACTCCTTTGGTTTCTCTTCCAGGGGATTTAACTGATTTTACTGTTGCTGCAGCAATTTAAGTAGGAGGAATGTTTCGGAGACAAATATAACCATCACAGATACACATTGTTAACCATCGGGTGACAAAAGATAGAAAGCAGACAATATGAAATATAATAAAATAGCTCATAAGAGAAACATGAAACAATATCCTTTTTCTAAATAATATATTCTGTATCAAGGATAAAGAAGAGCTGCATTTTTGAAAATCAGCGAAAACCAGAAAAAAAAACCTCAGAATTTTAGTCAGATGAAGCTGAAGAACCCAAGATTTAAACGATATTAATTCTGTTTTATATATATTTAGTTTAGAAATCTGGGGAGGTTTTACAAAACTGTAGGATATTAAAGAAATAATGAAATTACTATGTTAGAGAATTAATTAATTTTAATTAATTTATATTGCTTATTTTTCACTTTGAAGCCAGTAGGGGGAAAAAATTAAATGAAGATTAAACGAGACGCTCTATTATGGGTTATGGTGCAATGAAAAGACAGAAATTATTTGACTTTTTGTGTTTCTTCCTTGATTCTTTCTTTTTGTCCTGAGCCTGCTCACACAGGTTCACTACATGATGCTGAAAACTGTGTAGCAGCCCAGGACAGACTTTCCAGGTGGTTTCAGCTCTTTATTTTCGGCCTCCTGCCTAACAGAACTCACCCGAGGCACGGCGACATCCCAGCATAACACAAACCTTGTCATGTCTCATTGCTTAAATAACACAATAAGGAAATTAAAATCCTTGCTGGTTATGATTTTCATTGTTACGGCTTACGAAGCCTTGAAGAATTTCAGGAAATTGATTACCCGGGGGGAGTTTGGTACCTATGGTTGAAAAAAAAGCCAACAAAACCAAAACAAAAGAAAACGAGGGGTGGGAACCAACACCAGACCAAGAACAACAAAGAACCTCTAACTAAAAGTCTTCTGATATTGATGCGGCGTATACACCCTTGTCCGTGCGGGCAGAGGTGGGATGAGGCGGCGGTGCGGTTGCTGCGGAGGCAGCGGGATCGGCGTGGGCCGGCCGCCCTCTGCCGGGCATCCGCCGCTTGGCCACCCTGCCCGATCGCAGGACCACAGAACGTTCCCTGCTGGAAAGCACGTTGCAGAACATCGAGTTACAACACCCCCCCACCCCCCCCCCCCCCCCCCCCCCCCCCCCCCCCCCCCCGCCCCGTACCATGGCCAGGGATGCCACCCACTAGGCCAGGTTGCTCAAAGCACCAGCCAGCCTGGCCTTGAACTCATCCAGGGACAGGGCGTCCACAGCTTCTCTGGGTAACCTATTCCAGGGCTTCATCACTAAATAATTAACATTACCCACTTCACGTATACCGAATTTGCTCCAAAATATAGTGGGAGAGGAGAACAGACAAGACTAATAAACGTGGGAGCCAGGAAGGAATTCAATGGTATGGCTTGCAGCTGCACTGCTTTAGCAAGGGAGGTGGAGGAAAGCACATCGGGCTCCTCTTTCCCCACTATTGCTCCTGGCATTGCCCCAGCATTGTTCCTGGCAGACACTTGCCCTGGTGTAGCCCTGCTGCTGGGTGCAAGACCCTCTGCCCCCCACTTACGCAGTACACACCCCTTGTGTGAGTGAGCGCTGGGAGTCTGCGCTGTGTTGGGACACAAGTTCAATAACATCCTTGTGCTTCATACTATGAGGGTGGGGAGAAACCCGAACTGAGGATATGGTGGGTTTCCAGCCCTGGTGAAAGGCAAGGAAGATGGCAGTGGGAGAGCTGCAAAGCGTATGATGCTGCCTGTCCTGCTTTGTTGCTTGTGGTGAGTCTGCATGCACTCATGGACCTTTTTTTTCCCCTCACCTCTAGCTTAGCAAGGGCAGTTGGGAGGAAAATGGCAATGGACCCTGGAAGGGCAGAGGCTCTGGCACAAAAACAAGCTTAACCTGGTCTTGGGTTACCTTTCGTATCCTGTGGGAGCAGGGACCCAAGGTCTGCTGCCAGATGGGACAGGGAGCATGAAGCAGCAAAAAACAGGGAATGAAAAACGGGTAAAAAGTGCATATTTTCAATGGGGAAGCACTCCCTGGGTGCTGGTAGGGCCACAGGTTCTTTGATGCCAAGTGCAGCTGTGCCAAAGAGGCCAGCTCGGCCATGACCTCCCTCCCTGCATGGTGGTGCCCCTTCCTCTACGGGACACCCAGTCATAGCTGCCAAATCTCACCGACTCTGTGAGAGGTCTGATTTTAGCCACGTAGGCAAGAAAATCCTGTGTTTGTGCAGAAACTCTCATCCAAAGTCAGCAGCCGGTGCAGTGCACCCTGCCAGCACACAACTAGGTGGGATGAGGCTCGTCCAGCCTTACCCCAGGATCCGATCACTTACAAAGGCTCCAATTAGATCCATCATGTTATATGAATGGTTATTTTGTGACTTAATTCCCTCTGCTTTTTTTCAGTGGTAATTAAATGATCGAGGGGAAAAAAAGAGACAGATTAATTGATTGATCTGATTCCAGGAGAAACTATTACATCCGTTCCTC
>NW_020955424.1:28537-89806 GCF_003031625.1 Empidonax traillii | reverse complement strand
CAAAGTCAGCAGCCGGTGCAGTGCACCCTGCCAGCACACAACTGGGTGGGATGAGGCTGGTCCAGCCTTACCCCAGGATCCGATCACTTACAAAGGCTCCAATTAGATCCATCATGTTATATGAATGGTTATTTTGTGACTTAATTCCCTCTGCTTTTTTTCAGTGGTAATTAAATGATCGAGGGGAAAAAAAGAGACAGATTAATTGATTGATCTGATTCCAGGAGAAACTATTACATCCGTTCCTCTTCTGCTCGATATGGTGTTTAAACAACTCTGAAATAGAGCTGAGTGAATCCTGCCAACATATTTCTGTGAGCACTGCTTTGATTTTCAAATGAATTGTCTTCATCTTCTTTTATCCCTCTATTGCCTTGGCTTTATGTGAACATTTGTACAGCCTAGTTTGCTCATGAAAAGAAGAAAAAAAAAAAGTAAAAGCTAGTGTGTTTCAATACAAAGGAAAATTAATTTTGTTTCTGTGAGCTCAGGAGTTATGAAGTGACAGGAAAAAAGTAGTGTCATGTAACAGGCCAATAATCAGTAATGACATTGTTCAGATATGCCACAGTGCAAATGAATAATACTACGTCATGGATCAAACAAAATTTATGAAAATTACTTAACAGAACTGCCAAAATCACAACATATGGAAACTCTGCTTTTAGAAAAAGAGGGGAAATATACCTAATACTGCAATTATTACCAGTTATTCCTTCTTTTATCGAAAAGACTAGGAATATTTTCCTTTAAAATTGAATTCAGTTAATGTACATTTATAAGTATAGAGCATATTAGTCAAATCTGTGTTTAGGGAATATGAATAATGTGTATTAATCATCAAAGTCCCTTGGTAGTAACAAATATAATTACAGATTTTTTAAAGTGTTTTGAAAGGAAGGAAGGAAGCAAGAAAAATCACATAGGAGTACACATTTAAAGGAATTTTACAAAACAATCATCAACATTAAGGAAATGAAATTTTTCATCTGGATCTAATCTGCAGCTTCATAAAATTTCCTTGTTGAACAATTATTCAGAGACAGACTAAATAAATATAATGCTAAAAATAATAATAAATTTGAAGAGTAGGCAAAAAACTGCACTTCATTGCCTTCCCTCCACCTGTAGGAAAGATCAGTATTTCAGCTTGTGTTTATATGCAACTTTTTTTTCATAAATTGCTTCATACAGCAATATTAGATTATACAAGTTTACAGAACGTCTGAGATATTTCAAAAGTATATTTTGAATTTATTTAACAGAACTGATATTTACGACAAATCATTTTCTTGACTTATGTGTCCTTGTTTTAATTGTCAGTATTGGGGATTCCTGTTTCATCCCAGATGATTGTTCACCTAGGAATGTACTATGGATCCTCTTCCCTCCCAGCATGCAAAGGAAGAATGCAAAGGGCAAATTAGCATGGTCAAAAATAGAGGGAGCAAGGAGGAAGTTTCTCACTGTGGTCTTTCACATTCAAGGTGTAGCTGAGTATATACACAGCATAAACAAAATTCTCAGTTTTACGAATAACTTTGTTCCTTCATAAATTTTATGGAAAACAAGATATAAAATTGTTTTGTTGTGCAGTATGCAAATTTCATACACAGTTTTCTGTAAAATCTGACCAGAGAGTTATACAAAATCAAAATGAGGCCGTGGTAGGGAAAAAAAAACAAACTTAAAACTTAAGTTGAATTCAGTTCTGATGTAAATATCACATGTAAGTCAAAGGAGGTGTTGTCTTATTTATCATATGGGGTTTGCTGTGTTATCATCTTGAGCACAATTCTTTAAAATGGTGTAGCCAAAGAGAGGAAAGATTGAAAGAGGAGAGTCTTAAAAATTTTGAGGAAATGAAAATAATGTAAAATTATTTCTGATTTGTAGAAAATATATGTTCATTATTTTCATTACTTTTTTTTTTCCTTTTCACTTTTATCTCCATAAGCAGGTTGTCTGGGAATGGGAATTTTTCCTAAATAAAAAATAAACCTAGAAGAAGGGGCTATAGTCTGTCTCCCTATCCACTGGAAAATAAAGTCTTCAAACCTTGCACTGATGGCCACCATTGCTCGACTGCCTAGCCCGGCTAATGGGCCTCAAGTGAGAAGGCAGAAGGGCAGGAGAACCTTTGAGTGGGAGGCATCTTTCCCTCTGTACCTGCATGGGTGACCTGAACTCAGGCAGATAAACATCATCTGCAAAATATATGCATAACTCAAGGGGGGGAAAAAAAGCCTAATTTAGCTAGAGAATTAAAATGTGTTGCTTGAAAGTAGCTAGTATATGAGAGTTCATGAAGTCATCATTACTCAACAGAGGCTGCTTGCAACCTGCTGGATAGTAGGTTTTTTCTAGCCAAGAAGGAGGAAAGAAATGCCTTCAGGTGCAGTTTCCCAGTAGAAAATAAGTTTCATTAATTAATTTATTTTTCTAATTTGTGAAGTATGTCTAGGGTGACCTCTAAGCACAAGTGCAAAAGCCATAAAACCAGATTCATTCATTAACCAGCAGGCATAATGTCAACCAGTGATAGTCAAATAAACAAATAACTTGTGAGGAAAACTCAGACTCCTCCCATTCAACTCCCCATAGGAAAAAACCTTTGAGAGTGAACACACTTGGCAGTGCGCCTTGAGCTCTTTGCTCAACACCTTTTTCAGGTGATAGAGAGAATGTAACCTGAATCACGGTGATGCACCCCCTCATTTTTTATTTAATGTTCATGTATTTTAATTAAATATCATTAATGTCATTAATGATATTTAAATTAATTAAATTAATTCAATGTTATTAATTTCTCTCTTTATTTTTTCAAATATATTAAATGTTACATAAAAAACAGTTACGAAAAGGATTGTGTGAAGTGTTTAGAACTCTGGGATTGGTCAGAGAACTCGAAATTAGGTTTTCTGGCTTCTCCTAGAACACCCCAACCACCACCCTCCTGCTGTCTGATCGCAGGGTAGCTACTCAGCCCAGACGGCAAACTTCATCAGGCAGGGCTCATCATTTCCTAGTAATGCCATGTATAGCTCTTTTACCGATGTGTGCTTTTTGAGCTTCCCCAACTGCTACAGGGTGCTATAAACAGTGAAATTAGCTGAGGAAATGGCAGATACACCTCAGCAATAACATTACAGAAGCAATGGAAGGAGTCCTGCCACTCCTTGAAGTACCAGGGAGCATCAGACTCCCGTGGGTGGGTGACAGAGGTGCTGAGACGTCAGTGCTTTACACCTTTCGTAGCACTTCCGTATGATTGCAGTGAGTTTGCTGTTGCCAGCGTCTTTGATGTCCCTGCCAAAAGTATCTATCAGGACTTGAAATGCTGCCATTGTGCTCCTTCAGTGTTATTCTACCAGCAACTACATTTTTCCTCTCACAATATCCTTGTTATGAATTGTAAAATAATGTGCTATAGTTTATGTTACAAATAACCATTTTTTGAAAACTCATATTTCAGTTGTTTGACAAGCAAGTTTTTCCATAGTAATAAAAAGAGGTTTGAGTCCAACCAATTCCTTATAACCCCTATTTATAATCACTTGAAGAAAAAAAAAATCCTTTCAGGCTACAGTTTCATATTTGAGTTCTAACAGATGAGATTCTGTTCGAACAGGAGTGCTGTGGTTGTGATGGACACAGAACAGGGCAAACTATATCTGGTTTTCAACCTGGGAGGAAATCTTCCCCCTACCCTGCCCCCTCGAAAATATTTTCAAGAAAAGATCAGACACAGGTTTTTAATGCCTGGGGAAAAACAAAACATGACCCACAATAGATTTAGGCAGTTCCATTTTTGCTTACTATTTTTAAAAGCATACATGTTATTTAAAAATAATTAGCTCGAGCCAATTTATGTGCAATGTATATATTGCACATATGTCTAGAGGAAACCAGAAACAGGGATGTATAATCGTAACCTTACTGCACTGAAGGCCTGGTATAATTACCGTTTCAAGACAGAAAGCCAAGGAGATTTTATCTGTCTTATTTATTTCCTCCATGTAAATATACTAAAACAAAACAAAACAAAAAAACCTTTTTATGCACAGCTTAACCCAGTTTATACAGTGTGCATTTCATTCTTAAATGTTATTGTTATTATTATTAATAATAATTTCCCACATATTCACGTGCAGTAATGCACTTGAGATGGCAATCTGGAAGGTTGTTTTTTCAGTAGCTTCAAATTTCATAGGTTGCACATGAAAAAAAAAGGCGTCTTCAAGATGCACATGTGTTTTCCCAGATTTAGCTCTGCATATCAAGTGAGGTTGAATGGGGCAAAAGTAAGTTTTGCTGTTTATGTGTAATATCATCATATTTAATGAATAGTAAGACTGAATGAGAGGAAGAAAATGTACTGAATCAAGATATCCCAGAGCTTTGCTGGAGCTTGGGCTGGCACATGACTGATGCTTTTCTGTGTCCTCAGATTCAACATCGAGGCCAACTTTACTTGCAAAGAAAAGATCCAGTTAAATAAAAACCATATGAAACCTGCTAAAATTATACAATTTGAGTAAATCAATATCTTAAGATTTTCTCCAAAGTATCTAAAGAAACTCACGGGAAGGGAACAGCTCATTTCTACTGAGTTAGGGACTTAAACACACTCCTCTCTATCTTCCTGACTTTGCAGGAGGCAGGATAGATTTTCGCCACACAGAGCACACGTCTTCATTTTTGCAGCACACTGTGAACACATTTTTCACAGTAATGCCTTGTTTTGTTTTGTTTCTTTTCAAAGATTATGCATTAGTAATTTGTGCATCACATTTGGCAAGGGGAATCAGTATATTCTGCACACTACTAATGTGAGACAGAAACCCCAGCATATTCTAGCTCTCTTCTCATATCTTGTTAGCATCTGTTTGTGGTAGGCTGGGATGATGAGGTGCTAATATGATACAGTGAAGGAAGTGTAATCCATGAACATTTTTGTGTCACATTTGCGTAATATATTACACTAATCCGACCAGACTTTCATGTGCTCTTGCCCAAGGAATGCCATTCCAGCCTCCTCCCTTCCCCCATCAATGTCTTTGAAGGTTTGAGAATGATTTCCTGTACACAGGCTGTGTAAGAATGTGCACACATTCTTTCCCTGGTTGAGGAAGGAGTGCTTTTTATGCCCACTTGCTCTCAGGATAACAATGTTCATGAGCAAACCGCCCTAAAGAGGGAAGCATGTTCAATTATACTCTACTTTCTCAGCTCAGAGGTAAATGAAGTAGAAGGTGCACTCCCTCCAATAAGGGTCAGATCCATTCAGAGTGTTTGGTGCTGTGTCTGGGGGCTATATTTTAGCAGAACTTTCATGCAGCAGTGGTCTGGAGGTTGCACAGCAGTAACTAGGATGTTTGAAACACCCATCATTTCTTCCTGAGAGGTGCCCTCAACTGGCGCCATCTTTAAGACTGATTCCGATTTTTTGCCTTGATACTTGTTTTTAGACAATTTGTTAGGTCTGTTTTTCCTGTCTATGGTGAGTTTTACCCTAGACACGGGAAAACTATCTCTTTCTGTGTGTTTATGTAGGTTTAACACATTGGGATACTACTACGACTGGACCTTCCTGTCAATATTGCGATAGAAATAAATGTGGTAGCAAAGTGAACTCATAAAGACCAAAATCACTCTCTAGTGATAATAGACAATGCTTTCTTTATCTTGCCAATCTATTTCAGAAAGGGAAAGCCCAGCAAACGTCTGGATGAAAGGCAGGAAATTAGAAAGACGTCATGGTTTTGCAAAGTCACTGTGTGTTTCTCTTCTTTGTGAATCCTCAGCTTAAGTTAGAATTTATAAGGAACAGATAAGAAAAGATATCCAACAGTGAAATCTGACAGGACTGTGGAGTCTATATATGTATGTGTGTGTATACATATATATATGTATCTATATATATCTCCTTATTTTAGATAGTCAGCTGAGACTAGAATGCCCCCAGTATCCACTTATGGTGTAACTAGGGTGGGTCATCCTATAAATTCCCAAGGGCTACATGAGATGCAAGATCACAGCTTTACGATCCCTGAGGTGAACATTGCAACAAGTGCTCATTCTGCTGTAGGAAGATCAATTTTGCTGGTTGGTATTTTGCATTTTTGCCTATTAGAGTAGCTAGGGCTTCCGGAAACAACAGCCTAACACTCTTGGTGCTAGGAGGAAGACTTGTTGGAAAAGCAAGGCTGAAAGAAGGGCACACATGTTCTAATAAATTAAGTGGTGCCTGCAACACTTCATAGCACCAAAATGCAATCTGGCACACTGTTAAGTTGTTGGCATGCTAAAAAAGAATTCTTGAGCAACTCCCAACTGCTTTCTAGTCTTTTCATTTTGCCAGATATGGCAGGAAAAATGATGAAATCGTTAGCTGCAAAGTGAAGGTGGACTTAAAATTATTTCTCCTTTTGTTTTGAGACAAAATCAGGTGCTATTATACTTGAATATTTGGAGGAATATTTATCTGGAATAGCATAACATGGCAACATAGCATCTTACAGTACCAACTTGCCTGAGTGTGCACCACTTCATTTGGTGCAGTAAGAACTCAGAAGTCTCAGAGGTTACACCTAAACTGTGTAACTTTCTCAGCTACTGTTCCACGAAACATACTCTGACCCATCCACAATTTCAGGTTAGAATGACACCCAGCTGCATGAGATCCTCTCCTGGACGTTGGTGGGTTTTAGTGAATTAATTTCAGCAGAAGAAGGACCAAGACCTCAAGGAAATTATTTGTGGTTAATGTTGATGTAAAAAAGACAGCTGTGTATGTCCTACTGTACATTAACTTGTTACCAAAATACAGAAAAATTATGTATTTGTATTTATGGTGCTGACTTCCTGTTGATGTGGTGAAGTTTTGAGCACAGTTAGTTCACTGATTAACATGGTAAAGCAAAAATGAATAAAATCAAAATGAGAACTACATAAATTGTAAAACAGAAAAAAACCCCACCAAACAGTAACATTTCAGAGTCCCGTGAGTTGTTCTTAAAACAGTTTTTCTCTAAGAATTACTCTTTTCCTTATGTCTTTCCCTGACAACATTTTGCTTTTTATCTCAGTTTAATAAAACGATAGCATTTGAGAGCATCTCAGAATCCAGTATCTCAGTCTCTGCCTTTGTTGTTTAAATTACAAAAAGAAGGAAAAAAAAAAAAAAAGAAAAACCAAAACCCCAACACAAAGCCTTTCAAGAGAACCTGATCAATGTGTTTTGGGTCTTCTCTTTGCGATTCAAAGCTTCTTCAGCTGCCATTAAAATCAGGAATCTTGATCATCCTCTCCAAAAAAAAAAAAAAAAAAAAAAAAAAAAAAAAAAAAAAAAAAAAAAAAAAAAAAAAAAAAAAAAAAAAAAAAAAAAAAAAAAAAAAAAAAAAAAAAAAGCCATTGCAACAGGACTCCAGTGCGATAACAGAAAACAATACTTTATGTGATGCTATCTGTTGTGAAGTGGAGGCTTAACAAAAGTTGCTACCCCCAGGCTTTCCCTGAGCTGGTGTGTGTGCCTCTTTTCTCTGCACTCATCTTGTAGAAGGTTTGAAAGCAGGAGCATTCACGAGAGGTCAAGTCGGGGGCTATTGAGACTATAAGGATCCCATGACTTCTCAGGGGGCCCTCTGCAGGCCATGTGCCACGAGCAAAGGGGAGAGATGAGGGCACAAAGACGCTGCAGTGCAGAGAGGCTGCAGGGATCGGACCGAGCTGGTAGGGAATTGCTTAGGAGGAAGGGGTGCTTATTCTCCAGATACCAAAGGGATATTACCATGGCTGCCCAACTGAGTGTTTTGTAGCAGGGTTGAACAGCTTGGAGGAGATTAATTCAACATTTATAAATGGTTTGGAAGGAATATATTATTTCTCCTGCAAGGCTTCTACCGAAGATAATAAAAATAGTTATATAATATGGGGAAACAGAGAGAATTGTGTTTAGATGCTCTGATAGGTCACTGCCCAGTTAATGATTTACAGGAGAAAAAACCCCAACATATTGGAAAACTGCATTTTCCATGTTGGCTTCGGACATTTGTTTGAAATCTCAGCTTTTTAGGTTGAATCTCATGTTATAGTATAATGTGAAAGGAAATATTTTATCCAAATGTCTTCTTAGTATTTGATCATAAAAACTACACTTGAAGTGCTTAGAAGTCATCTAAAAATTTAAAAATTCATGCTTTCACCCTGGTGAAAAAGTGCAGGTGCATCTGGAACAGATAATTCTTATATGAGGATATTACACTGATTAATTACACTGATTAGTTAAACAATTTTATTTCTGCCCAGCAAAATTATTTGCTGGAGACCGAATAAACAGAATTTGGGATAGCTGTTGACCAAAGATCTGTATTAAGATCTGGGTTTCCTAAGTGTTGCTGTTCTGTGACATATGACAGGGAATATAATAGAATGAGTTTATTATCTCTACAAACTCTTTCTTGTTGAGCAAGATCTGTTTTACAGATTAGACTTGTTAGACAGTATTAGGCACTGTTCAAAGCATACAGGCAGTCCTATCTGCTGGGAGAAGGAAGCTTTGGAAATATTTTTGTATATCTTCCACGATGTTTGAGTGTCCTTTAGGAAAGGAGGCTCTGAAAGTTATAAAATTACAGGTTCATTAGCCATACTAACCCATCAACAAAGGGGGATTTGTTTAAACAATCAAAAATTACACCAATTAGCGGTATAATGCAACATTCAGGAAGTTTTTCAAGTCCTATAAATATGTGTAAGACAGGGGAAATTGGTCTTTTGGGGCTGATTCAATAATAGAGCGGTCCAGATAATTGAGTTCGTGCAGTAAATGAAATACAATATAAAGGGATTGGATTGGATCTTATGCAGTCTTTATTGGTGTAGATTGTTGTCTGCTTGAATGGCTATTGATAGCCCAGCATGACATATAAGAAATCTCATAAGTAATATGTAAAGAGTTCAGATAACACATCATCACGTTTTCCCTTAAAAAACAAAGGTAAGATGAAACAAAAGATAAGGTGTGATGATGCACACATTTTGATACTGAAAAAGGTGTTACCTCAAACCACTTTCCTCCAGGAAAAATGGAGCTGAAAAATATTTTGAGATAGAATTCAAAACTCACAAGAGCTTCTAAAATATTCACTAAATGAAAAATATCTTCATATAAAATTTGGTCAAATTGAGGCTAATATTACTGGCTTTCTGTTGATTTCAAAAGAAGCCAGATCAGACCTTAGAACACTTTTTCAGTTTTCTTTAAGAAAAAGAAAAAAGAAAAATTGGCAATTCTATGCATAAGCAATAAATGATTTTAACACACATATTTATCTTCCATTTCTTTTTTTTTTAAAAGCAATATTCATTTTTAATAGATTAAACAAGCATAGAAATGTGTATTTTTATAGTATTTATAATATTTTTATATATAATTTATTAAATATAATTTATTTTTAGTAATACAGACTATATAATATTATTAGTTGCTAGTATTTCTTACATTTGTCCATTCAAACAATAACAAAAACACAACATAGATAAAATACAACACTGTCAGAGAAATGAAACAATTTTTTAGTCACTTGAACTAATGCTCTTTCTTTCATGTGAATAATATTGTCCGAAATATAGAGTGAGTTCTACCTAAATGAACTTTATATTTTGCATTACATTCCACTGCTCCATAAAACTGTTAGGTTTGCATTTAATACCCACAGAAAATAGGATTCTCAAAAGATAGAGTAATATCTCCAGCTCATAGCACACAGGACAGAAATGAAGAGCAAATTGAATATTATAACTTTCTTGTTACAAAAAATACGGTTTACATGTAAATTTACATTCCTATGTAAATTTTAGCTGGCTCTGTCCCACTGAAATATTTGGCAGAAGTTTCTTGGCCTCAATAGAAACAATCTTCTCAGGAGGTCTGTGATTAGATTTAGGTGGGAGAGAACTAAAATGTCTTAGTTAAGGTTTTGATGAGGACCTTTGTGATATTTTTTTTTTTTCAAAGCTTCATTTTGATCTCAATGAAACTGAGCAGCACAGTTACTCAAGCAATAGGTACAAGGGTAAAATTTAAAGTTTCTTGAAGATGGTTAAGCGAAGTTGACACAGGAGCTGCTGAAATGCTCGATGGGAGCAGGATTGTAGGCACGAAAGAGATCTAAGGGAGGAAGTTCTTAGAGAGTTTTCTTCCTCATATTTCTGTCCCAAGAGTTTTGCTCATTATTTGATTCTCAGAGGCAATCTAATCACTGTTGGCATCACTTAGCACTTCTGGGTTCAGTTCCCCTGTCTGCCACTTGCATTTAGAGTAATTTTCTGTAGTCTCAGAGTATTCTAGTGTATTTATTTTAAATAAAACCTGTTTTGCTATTTATTCTGTTCTCTTGAATTGAGTAACACTAATTTCTTTTAAATATTTTAATAAAAATAAACATTATATATGAAGGACACTACCTACATAATTTAAAACAAAATAACATAATATATTATTCTTAATATGATATCTATTTATCACTTCTGACATCACAGTTGAGGTAATATAATCTTTACTTCTTTCTTCCTCATTTATCTGTATTTTTTAAAATGCCTAATTTTTCTATAACTAAAGACCTCACATGAAGAAATCTCTCTGATAGTCTCCAAATTAAGAGTGAACTTCCTCCTCAACATATTTGGCTAAGGGAACCATTGGACTTAACTGGACTACTCAGTCCTTTTAGAGTAAAAAAGGTTTGTCCCAGATGTGTATATAAATGTATCATGCATATAATATTTCTACTCAGACAACTTAAAACTTTCAGGACAAAATTTTTAATGTGTCTCCAACCAAATGTGCTTTGTGCTCATTCTTTCGCTTCTCTAACCATCTCTAAATATTTTACTTTACCCCTTTTCACAAAGCTTCCTTTCACAGGCAACTTCAAAAGCTTTGTACCAGTATTCCTGTGGTATAGGATGCAAGGGGATCCGTCATCTCATCCAGCATCCCTGCCATGAGCCATTTACCGCAACAAAAGGTGCTGTGTTAACGACACGGCTCATCATCAGTCAGTCCTGGTGCAGAAGGTGTCAGATCCACTGCTGGAGAACAAGGATAATTTGGACTTAGCTTTTTGAAATGAAAAGATGGCAGGGGCTGCAAGCAAAATCACCTGTAAATTGATGGATGATTTTTTACTTTTATTCACAGTAAATCCCTGCCCCTAACTTCTCTTTTTATTTTTTTTATTTATTTTGCTTTTGAAAGACTTCTTAATTTTAGTCAACCTGGATATTTTAGTTTACTCTCGCATTTTAAATTTAAAATAATTTTATGCAAATAAATTCTTGTTCTAGTGTGAAATGCTTTTTTTTTCTTGATGTTATAATTGAAAGGGCTGAGAAATCAGTACTACAGAAATTATAAATATTTTTATAGAAGTCTACAGAAAACAATAAGCCTGCCTGACACTGACTTACATCTTTTAAAGTTTTGGTCTCACTTTTGACAACTTTAACACTGAGGCTGACGAGAACACAGCTGCATGTTCTAGCAGGAGAACCTCAGCTTTAACCATTAATTGGGCTGGAAATAATTATACAAACCATTCAAAGGTTTTTGTTTGTTTCTTTTCTTCATTGATTTTTGTAAAAACTCTGATTATTAGTATGTGAGTTTATGGTTTTATCCTGCTTCTGATTTTTTTCCCCCCTTAAATATGCAAGTAAGCAAAATTGAGACTTATCTGTCACTGAGGATTTCAGCGTGATATAAAGCTCGTTGCATTTAACTTTGGAGAGAGTGCATTTCTGGAGATAAAGTTGTGATATGTAAATAAGACCTCAGATTTACAGTAAACATTTTTGAGGTAGAAAAATAAGCCACCATCTTGCAAGCATGCGCGTGACTCATTTGACTGCAAGTAGTGTTTACTTTCACTTACTTTGAACATGTGCTTAAAATTAAGCCCGATCGTAAGTGTTGAAGAATCAGCACCTCCACAGATAAAAGGAAAAGTGAGACATGTAAGTTATTTGCGTTCAGCTAAAGCATTCAGTATGGAGTCTCATGAAAATTGGACTAAAAAATTAATTCAGTTTGGTTTGAATATACATGCTCTTCTGTGGTTTGAAGAGTGTTCAAAGGAGCTTGGTAAACAGTTAAGTAGCAAGTATCAAACTAGGTTAAGGTGTCTAGTGAGGTACCGCAGGGATCTCTATTAGATTTTATTTATTTAAGTGTCTAAGAACTAGAAGAGGGATTCTGTTAGTGAAGCATATAAAATGAATGTTAATGACCACAGTTTAATTAAATTCATAGTTAATGCTAAATTGGAAAGAAGGTGCAAACAATACAGAAATAAGAAAGAGAGAGATAAGTATCTTGACAAGATAAAATAAACTAAGAATCAGTCCAAGAAAACTGATACAAGTGGGGAAAAACACGAAAGGCAGATTCCACAGGAGGAAGAAACAAATACTGCAGAGAGACTTAAGAATGATTGAACAGCAAAAAGCTCCACATAATTTCTTCTTCTTAGTGTGTCTGTATAAAGAACACATTATGCCACATAGGATGTTTTTCATATTACTTTTGTCCACTGCCCTATGATATTTTGTTCCTAAATTGAAGCCTTTTTTAGTTGAAAATATATTGATTGGTTCACTTAATGGATTACAAGATAAAAAACCCACTATCTTGAAATGCTGGTAGAAACAAGAATTAGATATGCAAGTAGTTACCTGAGACCACCCAAAGACAGAATAGATTTTATTTTGGACAGTAGAAAACATATTATCTATAGGTAAAAGGATGGAAGTGAAAAAAAAAAGCTGATTTGGGTTCCTTTACAGGGTGAAAATACATATGTTGGGGCAGGGTGAGGGACTATGAGGAATGATTCTACCTGACTGAGAGACTTTATCTTATCAAAAAAACCCCTAAAATTTATTCTCAGCAGCAATTTCCTTGAAAGAGGACAAATCCTTGTAAGAAGCTAAAAAATTTTGACTCCTAAGTTTCTGACACAAATCATTCCTACACATAAAATGCCAATGAGGGAGTCAGAGTGTCAGGTTTATGTGGTTGTATAGTCTACTAGGAGACAAAATTTTCTAAATTTCCTTAATTTTTCTTTGTTAGTCAACCATGTGTTCTGTACTCCTTATAGCTGTATTACTGGCTTGGAATACAGAAGTGAGCCTTACAAACTGTGAAAGCTCTTTGTAAATTTGTTGTCCTCATTATGTAGCTTTGGAGAACAGGACAGTGCAAATTTCAGCATGAAAGTTAAAAGAGGAACTCATTTGTTATTTTCTGCGTCTTACTGATGTCCATTCCTTCCATAGGCCCCTCTGATTTATCATCCTATAGTTGCAGAATGGATGTAGTTGATGTTCTGTCCAAGTTGCAAAGGGAATAACTTACAGCTGTGCATGGATTACACTGAAAAAACTCCACATCCTCTGATTTTTCTTGTTTAGTAGTCTGAGCAAATTATGAGTTGTTTTTTTTTTTTTCTTTTGGTCTCAAAAATAATGTGTGCAAAAGCATATTTAGAATTGATGGTTAATACAAGACAGTTAAACCATAACTTATGGGATGAAATGTGTCTAATGTTATCTATTAGTTCTGCGTTTACTACCTAACATTCTTTTAATTTCATTCTCTATTTGCTTCTCAAACTCGTGACTCAACATGGTGTCCTTCTTTATCCAAGGTAAAGGACTAAAGGTCAGATTCCAAAATGAAGCATTAGTCACATAGTGTAAATTCAAAAATTATTGAAAATGCTAATTGCACTGCCCCCAGCTTTGAAGATACCACAACTTTTTCTCACTGAAGGCTCCCAGGAAACCAAAGCAGTCTACATGCTAAGAAGTACAGTCTACCTGGGCTCTATCTCACTGCAAAATCCTAGGAGAATTGAGAGGGCAGTCTTCCTCTGCCAAAGGCACCTGAAGCTGCCAAGCAAGCCTGTGTTCACCAAAAGTGAACACTAAAAGCACTTGGACAGAAATGCTTGAGCACAGAAAAAAATTCATGACAGATCATAGAGTGACTGTAGCAGGAAATGGCCTCGGCACACTCATTGTACACCAAGCTGATAGCTAAAGAGCATTTGACCAGGCCACAGGAGGCTCACATTCATTTTTTGCCTGTCTGACAGGATCCAAAAGTCCACATCTCCATTTCTCCTAGGAGTGCCCTGTTTATGCATTTTATTCAATGACAATTTCAGACAAAACAGACAAATACTCCTTTATATCAAACAATCATTGAACAAAACAGAAAGGAACAGTTGTTGATGTTCAGACTAGAGTCTGAGATTTCCTATTGCTTCTCTCTCTCTCTTAATCTCTCTCCACCCTCCCATTTCCCTTCACCCAATTGCATCTCATCTGTTAGCTCTAGTACACCGAGTGTTTGGATTCACATTTCAAGACAACCAATTCTGCATACATTGGATTAAGTGCTTTTTGTCCAATTTGTCTTCAAGATTTCATTCTGGGAGCTGAATAAACTTGCAAATTTTGATGATTGTGTTTCTAGGTCCCTATTTTGATTGTATCTGTTTCCTATAGGAAAGAAAATGGTATCCCTCTGAGAAAAAATGGTAAAGATATGTTGTGAGCAGGCTGATATAGAATGCAAAGATGCATCTTCACCTAGATAAAACTGTGAGAAATGCAACAAAATCTTATGTACACGTTTTGAGAACACTAAATTCAGGTATTGTCTTGGAAACATCATAGTTAAAAGGATAATAGCCAGTTGTAGTCATGCAACTTAGAGAGTCATTAAAATTGAAATTAAGACAAAAACTTCAATTAGTAAGAGCATGACTACAAATATTGCTTTGAGTTTCAGGGTTTTTAACTTCCCTCTCTTCTGATGTCTATGATAAGTGACAAAAAAAATTTTTTTTTCTTCTTTGTACTTCTTTCTTTTATGGCTCTAGGATCACCCCCAAGGTACTGTCTGTAGCTTACAGATATTTGTTCTTTCTATTACGAACATAGGTCTTGACTTTAGCAGGAGAGAAATATTTTACTATAGCAAAGCACAACTAAGTAAAAGAGGTAAGAGCAGACTGTCCTTAATAGACCGATTAAGATCTGTTAAAAGTCAGCATCTCATTTTTACTACACATTTTTACTGTCTTATCTACTGCAGAAATTTGGACTTCTGTAACGAAATTAAGCGAGAGTATCTCCATCTTGGGGTAATAGTCCACTATAGCAGTTGTACCAGTCTAAGGATTTCAAGAGGAAACCACACACCCACAGACATGTCTGTACTGATGTGAATGCAGACCAGGTTTGTACAAAATGTGCTATGTTCATGACAGAAAAAAAATCAGGCCTTTGACAAATAAGTAAGAATAAATTCAACAAAAAAATAATTTCCTAAAAATTAAAAAGAATTGCTGAAGTACACTTTTTAATTTAAAAGAGTAGCATTCGGAATAATTCTTTTTACTCACAGGAAAAAGTTGGTTGGGATTTACCATAGTCGTGATTCTCTTTTAACCTCCTGAAAACCTTCTTACAAAAAGCAAAAAAAGAGATGCCTGA
The DNA here is from genome assembly GCF_003031625.1 of Empidonax traillii. NCBI lineage: Eukaryota > Metazoa > Chordata > Aves > Passeriformes > Tyrannidae > Empidonax > Empidonax traillii. The sequence goes on along the minus strand of NW_020955424.1, from coordinate 74,233 downwards.
CATTTTTTGTTTTATGCAACTTTACAAAGAAGGAGTTATTTATATATTTCTTGATTCTAATGCTGTTGCAGTGAAAGCACTTTTAAAGTCTGTTATTCCTCACAAGTTTTCAAGAGCCGTATTCACTCAACTCTCTGCAATGAACTTCTGTCAGACCTGGCAAACCAAGCAAACAACCTCTGTGTCACATAAAAGTAATTCCATTTGCAGCAAAATGGGGCCAGTTCCAACTGTTTAGCTGTGTTCGTAAGAGTTCCACTGATATCAGGTTCATCTTTTCTTTCAGACAAAGGAGTGGAGAACCTTCAGCTGGTGGTTTTCAACTCAGCTATGAACAGTTCATTCTGTTGAGACCTTGCATTTAAAAAGTGTGTTGTAACCCTCAGAAAAGAGAAAACCTGTGAGTGCAAAGCACAGACTCTCAGTGCAGACAGTATGAAATGCCAGCGGCAGCAGGAGTGGGGTCCAGGAGGAGCAGTATGTGATGTTGCACTGCACACAGACACTTCTTGCAAGGGAGTGGTGCAACTGCAACTGGAATGGCTTTGACTTCCTACTGCCCTAACCAACACCATACTTGTGTTCACATGGATTTCATCAGATGAGGCCTAAAAGCATTCTGGAAAGCATACCATCTATGCTGAGCTCCTTACCTTCACAACAGGACAGCTACTGCTAATGGAATAACGTGGTTAGATTTATCTTATATATCAAAGTCTTTGGATTCTCGTACTCTTGTACTTGGGTTTCAGTTTTAGAGAAGGCAGCATCTACAGGTAATGGGCTGCCAACAGCTTTGGTGGTAAGAGATTGCTGTGGGGCTATGGGGCTGTGGATTAATTTCTGTACTCTGATTTTCTTTAACAAGAACACAATCATACTTCCTTCTGGAGAAATGTGAGCTATAATGAACCACATTTTGCCAGGTTTCTCTTGTGGGATTTGCCATAAATTCTTCTTTCAGGAGCTAAAAATGTAAAGTAAATGGCATTTAACAGAAGCAAAGAGCTAGAGAAAGTTGCCTATTACACTCAGAATGTATTGTGGAGATAGCTGATGAGGTGGATCTCCTTTACTTTCCCCTTATCTTTTGTTCTTTCTGATATAATAGACAGACAATATTATTAGTAGTTCCTCAATCCCTAGTTGTCCCACAGTCTTCTCTTGGAAAAGTTTCCCACAGTGAAGAAGATGTCACAACAAATCCATCACAGCTACTTTAGCAATGAGTGGGCTTACGGGGATAGTCTGTTTCCCAGTTTCTCATCCTTCCTTCTATCCATCAAAAGAACAGAGGCTCAGAGCTGGGGAAATAATAGAACACAGCAATGGTACACAGCCCTCACACAAAGCTACTGAATTATAAACTGAATGTGTCTCTAACACGACCATTTAGTGGAAACTTCATGAGAAACCCGAAAAAGACAAACAGAACTAAGTGCAAAAATTCAGTCAGCCTTTTAGATTTTACTTGAAGCTTCATATTAAAAAAGGTTGGGGGAAAAAAAAAGTGTAAAGGAACATTTCATGGCTCAAATTAAACCATTGTTTTTCAAAGGAAATGTAACTTGAAATAATAATGTATTTCTTACTAAGTGGAAGCAAGTGTTATGCAAACAAAGAGTCATGTGTGAAAGTAATTCTTATCTTGCTGCCTGCCTATTTCCAAACAGAAAATGGAACTCAACCCTCTGGAGCACATGAAGCAGGGATTGAAAATGCTGTAAATCAGGGGAAGTCAGTTGACTGCAGTAGGAAACGTGCTCTCTTTGTGCACACCTGTAGGTCAGGACTAGCAAAAGAACTACTAAAAGCAATATCCCTACCTAATTTTTAAGGACTGTTTACAGATCAAAGTGCACTCATTATAAATATGGATGTCATGTTTAAATAGGTCCCTGTTTTACTGCCATAGAAAATACTCTTAAAATATTTACTTTTTACTGTGAAATAAAACATTCTTGGCACCACCAGTCCTCCCCTGCTCTCAATATTGCTCCTACTAGTGAACAGTAGGTGTATAAAACACCATATTTAAAAGGTTTCCACTGTAGCTCACATTATCTCAAGTGGACATCAGAAAAAGTCCAAGCTACATCATTCATAGGACTAAGAAAAACTTCTGGCTGTTTAGGACAGCTACTGAACCTGACACAATAACAGAGTAACACTGTACTCTGTAGATGGCCTCACAGACTTAACAAGGATTTATATGAGAAGAGCTAATGAATGCAATGAGTAAGAAAACAAATACCAGTAGTTCCCAGGTGCATCTTCCTTGTGCTTCAGGTCAGTGTTCCCATTTTATTGAAACCAGGATAGACACCTGCTGTCTCTTCCCGCTCTTAACACCTTTACTGTGTTTTCAACCACCCTTTTTCCTAAATGTGTCCCCCTTCCCTCCACTGCAGGCTACAACTTTCTTTTCACTTAAATGCGAAGATGTCATGACATGCAAAGGAGCTCTTGAGCCATAAATCAATAGAGATTGAGGAATATGTTTAACATAAATATTGGTGGGGGTTTTTTTGTCGTTTTTTTTTTTTTTTGGTGCTCTTTTAGAAGATATTAGATGGAATGGACCTTTGATTTGATGTACTATGTACTATGACATTCTTAGTTTCTCGTGGTTTTCCTCATCTCTCAAGCTCCCACTGCACTGGTGTACAGCTTAGCTTAACAAGGCTAACTGAGGTTTGTGACTCTGTAGCTGCTGCCTTTCCTGTATCAGTTAGGAACACCCAATCTGAAAACAAGGTACAATGTTCAACTGTGCTGATAACTAATCATCAGGAAATCAGGACTACTTCCCTGCCTCCCATGCAGTCCTTAAGTCAAACCTGGTTATTTTCATAACAAATGTATTTCAAATTAAGCATCTCATGTTACCGGACTTGATGCAGTGAAAGAGTGTGGCTTATGTTGTGGTCAGATGAGATGCTCATGCTACTCCCCTTTGGATTTAGGGGTCCATGAGTCAAATCCAGTCCTGTGGTTTATTTCCAAAGGAACTAAATTAAACAATCAGAGACAGTCCTTGAACAAACGAAACTGACTGCCTTGCAGCAGTGGAAGTAAAATCATTTAAAATGTGTTTTTACACCTAAGATCAACCTAGGGAAAGTTAAGTTTCCCTTTCATTGGGAAGCTCCACCTCACCTGCTTAAAAATACCACAAATGAAGCTTTCCTTTTCAACAATAAACTATTTAGTAAATGTTGGGTTTCTGATTTTCACCTTTAAAAGCAAAACATTAATTATGCCCTTTTTAGTGCATTTAATAAGTAGTTCCCTCCTCCTCCTTCAAATTCTTTTCCTTTTCTAACAGTGAACCTTCTGTGTCAGTGGCTCATGGATTGGAGCAGTTGCAATGTGTAGTGTCTGCAGATCAAAAGGGGGAAAAAATTTTAATGGAAAGGGGAAATGAAGCAAAGGCATGAAGAGAAAACTCACGAACAGGCATATCAATAATTCCTCTTTCTTTGTCCCTATTATGAGTGTCAGTTGTTTAGGACTGCCTCTGTAGAGACACCCATCAGGATTCACAGAAATGTGGAATTTTAAATCACTGAGTTTCTGCCATTCTAGGGGAGATGAGAAGGCTGCTGGCATCTCTCCAGGTGGTGAGCACCCAAAGCAAGCATGATGGGTTGCCATGAGCATCTGCTCCTAGTGGCTCTTCTATGGCCTGAACACCACCTGGGGAGTCCTGTGGAGAGGGAAAACTTCCCATCTGAGGAGGATCCACTGTGACCCTCCTGCAGAATTCCCTTGAACAGAGTTCCCAGAAACAAGGAGCAACTTTTCCCTTTGAATAAAAGAAATCCTCCATTTACATCTGCCCAAGCATTGCTCCCAGAGGGCATGGGAAGGCAAAAGAGTTCTGCTCTTGGAAAGGATGACAGCTGCATTACCCAACCCACTGACTCAGCTACAGATGCATCAGGCTTGTATACTTGCATTTGTTCAGAGTTTTTAAGGATACAATTCTGGTATGTTTGGTGTGAGAGCTGAGGTCACTTGTGCCTTTGGTTGCACATTCACTGAGGGCACTGTCTGCCTGTTTCCCAGGCTGCCATTCACATCATGCTCCTCACTAGGCAGAATGCTTCCCCTTTTCTGCTGAATCTTCAAGACATTTGTTGAGGGACCTAGTACGATGTGATCAGCAGAGGTGAGAGACAATCCTTTCATAGCTACCTGTGGCATTAAAATTGAAGTATCTTATTTCTTTGGTGTGTTAATTTAAAACTTTATTTCTTCATTTCTTCTTTTCTCTCTTTCCAAGGGGTTGGTCACCTCAGGAGAAATGAAACAGAGATATGCTGCCACCTTTTGATCACTTGGAAATCCTTCCATGTCCCCAGCACAGAAAACAGTGCTGTGGAATGGAAGTGGTTGTCTTTCACTAAATGGTGAAAATATCGGTCTGTCATTTGCAGCTGTATATTGTATTATTTTTTATGATCAAAAACGAACGGAAAACTTTGGAATGAATAAAATATTGAAGGAAATATTTAGGAAAGAGTCCCACTCCTATGCATATAGTATAGAAAACAATCACATACCAAGCTCCAGTGTAGGTACCCAAAGTCTCCAGTGAGCTCAGTCAATATTAGAGGTGGAAATACTTTCCTGTGTCATACCCAAAACTGGAAACAGAATCCACCTTATTCTAAACAATGACAAAAACTTTAAACTGACCACTACTTTCGTTTGTTAAGAACGTCTTAAGTTTATAGTTTACAACATTTGCCACAGAAGGGATGGAAAAGAAAGTGCACACGGCCTATTCCCAGTGATGGAGTCTTTAAAACACTCAGGGGGGCTATCCCTTGGCTGCTCTGCAACTCCTTATTTCAAACCTTGAATTACTCCGGTATGTAAATACTGATAATAGCTAAATATAACAGAAACTGGCCACATACACATGTGTATACCATATTCATATGTCAGGATATTTTCCTGGGTCTTCAGCACCAACTCCCTGACCTTTACCACTTGAAATAAAGACTCTTTTGTCTATAAGTAAAGTAGCAGGCTGAACAGTAATTTGCTCAGCCACAAGAAAGGCAGTATTAAACATTCACTTCTTAGAGGCATCAATATTGCTAATGATTTCAAACCCCTGACTCAGGCCCCCTGAAACCATTAGACAGGCCTCACAACCATCAGCGCTTAAGACAACAATAAAAATGTAGAGAGGTTTTTTTTATTATTATTATTTTTTCATCTGGTTTTTGAATCTTTACAATCCTGTGTTTTAAGGTTTCATCAATCACCCTGGCAGACAATTTTTAGGAGAAACTCAGCTTCTCCTGCTGCAGGAACTGGGGTTTGTAAGGGGGGAAAAGCCACACGAATACATACACAAACACATAGAAAAAAAAAAAAGCAATGAAAATGTTAAATATTGGATGGCTATGAAATCAGAAAACTTAGCAGCATCAGCATAACCTTTTTGCAGCCTTCCAAAGCGTGTCTGGTTAAGCTAATATTTAATTGAGGGTACTGTCCCATGACGAGTGTGAGGGCAGCACTGCTTCAGACTGACTGCTCAGGCTCACAAGAGCTTTGCCATCCTGCCTTGGCCACCAGACAGCACACGTAAGGCTCCTGCTGTCTTGTTGCAAAGTTACAAACCCTGGTACCTTGCAGCACCCCTGCTTAGGCATCGTAAGTCCTCATACCTCCTGGCTTCAGCCACCAGTGTGCTTCCAAGGTGGGCTCTGCCCCTTAACCAAAGGCAGCGCTAGCTGGATCTTAGGTTGTGCCTGATCCAGTCATCAGGAAAAGCGTGCTTGAAGAGCCAAGTCCTTCTCTGTGCAATCAGCAGCCCAAACCACAGAGATAAAACTGTATTTATCTGACAGGCAACATCAAAACTGCATGTCTTAAGGAAGTTGGGGTGAGGTACTGGGGACCTTCAGTTTTTGTTGCAGGGCTTAACACAGACTGATATTCAGGAAATGCTCATCATCCACCCTCAGAAAATCAAGAATGGTGATGGTCTCTAAAAGCAAAGCTTTGACAGCATTAGTCTCTTCTGAAAATCTCAGCAGGAGTTTCTAATCAGGGTCAGCCTTGAAACTAAGAGACAAGTAATGATTTCCTATAGTCTGCAAAATTCTGATGAGGGTAAAGTAAACATTACTATTACAAGGTTACAGAGTCAATTTCCTATCACTTTTCACTAGGACTATTGTAGGGAAACATTTGGGTAACCACATGTTGTGCTAAAAAAATCCTAAACACTAGCAATGTTTCCTTTTTAGGAAAAGAGAGTTGTGAATGATTTAAAGCCTGATTTGGTAAATTGGGCCCTCTTTTACTCTGAAAAGGAATGGGGGAGGAGGGGGAGGATGCCAAAACTATATTGCACATTACCAGATTTCCAGGATTCTGCATTTTCTTACTCATTAAACTTCACATTGAATATGCATCATTTCTCTGCACACAGTTCCAGCCCTAGGGATTGCACAGTCCAAATGTATTTTAATTACATTATTTATTATTTAAATTAATTTAATTACAAAAAATAACAGACTCTGCACATGTTTGAAAATGCCATGCTGTACAACTAAATCTTGAGTAATTGTTAAATTTCTTGCAGGCCTCCTGCTAGGAAGTACTGTTTTTCTTTAAAAGTGAGAACACTATTATATCCGTCAGTGGAAAGTTTACACATTGTATTTCTTCTTTCATATGCCGTTAAACATGAGGCTCTCTCATTTTCCCCTTTCTTCAGAAGGCAGGAGACCCATCTGGTAATATTCTGCAGATCAGCATTTCTTAAGGAGAGTTTGATTTAAGTGGTGGTTTTGTTGAAGCAACGAAAAAGAAACTTATGAACCTGGGTTACAGCACTATGTCTTGTGTCGTTATAAAAGTTACTCTGTGTTTGCTTCATGCCAAATATAGACCTGTCTTTAAGCTGTGGAGGGTAAGTTAGAGGTATCATCTTAGTAGTACTCATGCCACTGTATTTTGGACTTGCAGCAAATTAAAAATATCCAGTGTTTGTATAGATTTTGATTTGCCAACTAATTTTCTTTTGGGTGTTGAAAATGTGTGTGGATAAGGTAAGTTTACCTTCATAGGCTCATGTAGTGTTAAAGTTTTAGAAAAAAAAGAAAATAATCATTTCCAAAACTGCTAAGTGTCTGTGTGCCTTTTAACTTCTGTTTTCTTGCTGGCATTGGGCACAGAGGTATTGAGATACTGCAAGACGGATATTACCATCTTTTGTCCTTGGAAAAAATGCAGTGGTTAAGCCTCTTTTCCTTTCTCTATCTGAGCCAGAAATCCAGGGCTAAATGTACAAAAACTGGGAAAAAAGCTTTCTTGGCTGAGAGAATGCAGCTAAGGGATTTTGCTGTAGAACAGTGTTCCAACAAAGATCAGGAAACTTTTCAAAAGTTTCCTCTGGAAAAAAAAAACAAAAGTCTTGACCAGAAGTCAGGTTCATAATACTTCTACATTCTTCTTTTCTCAAGCCCTAAATGCCCCAAACTATCCCAGACTTCTGTCTTCTTTTCATCAGGACTTTGATTCCATAAAAGAGAGCAATGTGTGAAATTCACTGGAGAGTTTTCTGCTACTGTTGCTAGTGAGTTTTATGGATTTTAGTCAAGAGTGATAAAGGCTTAGTATAGGCATCAGGCAGGGAGTATGCTGTACAGGAAATGCCAAGTCAGATCAGCATTCTACGTAATTCATATTTTGCTTCAAGAAAACATAGTGACAGGTAATTCAGTCCTGGTCATTTAAATAATTGCGTCATCTGCAAAAATTACCATCTCAGTACTCAGCAACCTACCCAAATGACTAGCAATTGTGTTAAACAATTCTACTCAAACACACTGAGGCAGCAAAATGCTAAGGTATGCAGTGGTGAAAAATGCACTTTAAATATTAGCCTGATTTCTGCCTATCTAGCTTTAGGAAATTAGCTGAGGTCCAAATATGTAATTGTACTCTAGGTTGTCTTCGTAGCTGTTGTAGAAAGAAAAACATTTGTAGACGGGAAGTAACCCAATCTATGTCTCCCACTTGCAATCTATAAATAGCCTACCTTGAAAGAGTCTGCCCTTCTCTTTCCCTTCTGTAAATAAGGGAGAGAAGGACTACTCTCTTGGCAGCAGTAGCAAACAATTTATGAATGACTTTTTATTTGATGGAATTTCTTCCCTCAGAGACTTAGACAGAGGATTTTTGAAAGTCCTTTCTCTTACCTTGACACAGAGAGGATGTTTTTTACCTTGACTTCAGAAAGGCTTTCAACACTGTCTCCCATAACATTTTCACAGGGAAGCTGATGAAACCATAGGGAGGCTGGAAGAGCCATGACATGGATTCAAAACTGTCTGAATGGCCAAACCCAAAGGGCAGTGCTGGTTGGAGACCTGAAACTAGGATCAATACTGGATTCAGTCCAGTTTGACATCTTCATCGATCATCTGAATGATGGGGCAGCATGATCTCGGCAAGGTTGCTCATGGCGTAAATCCAGAATGATACTATGGAGTCATATATGCCCCAGGTTGCCCAGGCCAAAACAGTTTCTCTGTTTCTGAAAGTTTCATCTTCACTCTAAAAAGATGTGTCCTTAGTGACCATAGAAGAGCTCACAATGTATAAGCCCAGAGATGAACACTGATATTTTAGTTGAAAGCCTCAAGGCAAGGACCTGGAAAGGTCTCCTCTTTCATGAAAAAGCTTAAGAGATTTGCGGTTTAGTGAGATTTTCCATCCCTTAACACAAGAAATTCATCTTTCATTGCTGGACTAAATGCTCTCGTATCTCCTCAAATCTAGCTTTTGTAGCTGGGAGAGTTATAAAGCAGGGATGTGTCTCTTATACTCCTTTTCCTAATGTCAGGGTGGGTATATATGATGTGATACCTAATACCTTTGGCTTCTCAGGGGGTGGCACCAGGCAAGTTGCAATGCAGAATAATCCTACCAGATGAAGCTGTGCTTTAGAAATAGATGTTCTTTTGGGCCTTCTCAATGAGGAAGAAAAGTCTGGGGAAAAGGAAGGATGAACGAATAGAGGGAAAAACTGATGACTCTACAAAAAACAAGTGACCTTTTCTGAAAATGAGGTGAGCCCTGGGGTGAAGTAATAATAGAATAAATTGATAAAATACCTTTCATTATGGTCTCAAAGCACTGCATGGTTATTAAAACCTAATGCCAAACTTAGCACTACAATAAAAAGCCCCAAAAAAAGCAATTTAACAATATATAGTTAAATGTATATAAAATACCAAAAATAAAGTAACTCTAAATGCCAAGCAATCTTACTTTCCCCAGAAGTTTGGAAACATGTAGTGATTTTCAGGGAATTGAATACTGGGCCACAATTTTTCACAAAGACGGCTGTAAAGCAAGTAGGCAATACACATTTTTGGATAGAGGGAACAGTGTGGGCAGAAAACAAACCTACTGGTTGTGTTCTGGAAATGACTAGTAAATAGATTTTGGGCATTTCTTAAAGGCTTTAAATTTGAGATGATCTAAGAATTTTATCTTAGAGGAGGAGGAAGGTAGGTAAGGAAAAAAATGGATTTTTTTCATTGGGTCACAAGTTGTTTGGCTCAGTGAAAGTCTTATCATATAAAATACTGGGTCTGTGTTATGCAGGAAATCAGATTATGTGATTGCAGTGATCCTTTGTGAACAGGTATTAATATTAATTATTGTGTATAATAAGTATAGCTGAGATATATGGGGGGATTCTTCTTGCACCTCTTGACTGGTCTGGCATTCTAGACTTTACTTACAACTAATAGAGATATATGGGCTTCTTCATTCATCATTTCTCTGATTCACCATAGCTATCTTCATTAAGAAGAGATGAACTGTGTCCTGGAAATTCCTGTTTCTCTCCATGAGCTTTACAAGAAGCTTAGTAGAACCGTTGAAGAGCTCTTCATATCTTCAGATGAATCCTACTTTGGGCTGTGGACTGAGGGAAAGAGAAATATTTTCCATTTGTGCAGAAAGAATAAAAGAGGTAGAAAATGCTATATTGACTGGAACTGTAAATAGCCAACTTGGAAAATATGTGACTTTGGATAATACACTTGCAGGTATTTCTCATATGACACCAGGCAATTTTGAAATATCTAGTGTTCACTTCCATTTCCAGGACATATGTACAAAACATTTTTTCTGTTTCGTTTTACTGAATGCAGTTGGTGAAACTAAAACTGCATTCAGTTACCAAGATACTTGTTTTTACATCTTGGAATTTACAAAATAAGCGGTGTTCCCTCTCTTGTCCTCTCCTTCCTACACTTCTCTCTCTGAGTGGTGAACAAACTCATGGGGAGTATAATGAATAAGACACTCTATTTTTGAAAGTCTTTCTGATTTACACAAAATGAAAAACACTGTCAGAATTATATGAAAATTAGCATCTTTGACTTCATACCACTTGAATAAATATATTGTGACTGAAAGCTGAAGTAAAATGCCCCACCTGCAAACCTTTAAAATGCATATCCCAGGGAAAATGCACTACCCTTTCCTCTCTGGCTTAACTTCAGTAATCTGATACCTAAATTGCCAGTGCAATCAGGATTTGACAGGTTTAAAATCAATTAATAGGAACTGGGGACAGGATCAGTAATTTACATATACTAAAATCTGCAAATCTCTAATTAAGTATGGATCTAGAAGATAAAATCAAGTGCATTTAGAACATGGAGGAAGAAATTAATTAAAAATTAGTTGTTTCCCACAATGCACAAAGGCTACCATGAGGAAAATACAGGAACCAAATGAGACTACTGGACATCTTAATAAGTGAAAGACAGAGACCACTTTCATTTCAATGCAGCTCACATTGTAATGTATTTTATATATCAAGAAAAGCAGCAAATTAAAAAGGAGAGAAAAGAAAGGAAGGCAGTTCTACAGAAACTGAAGTTAGTGGAAACATTCAAAAAAACTGTGAGCCAAATTTTTCAGAAAGTGAAAAGCTTCATCATTTTAGAGAAGTGGATTTCCAGGTCGGGGTAGTATGGTGGAGAGAGCTTTGCGGTGAGCACTTTGCATGTGAATCACTCACCTCACTCTTGTACACTTTTGTCATTATTATTGTTGCTGTTACTGCTCCTTTCCTTATCTCATTGTTGTTTACAGTAAATTGTTCTTATCTCAACCCATGATCTTTACCTTTTGTGCCTCCAGTTCTCCTCTCCAGCCCACTTCAGGGTGGGGGGAGGAGGAAGGGAAAGTGAGAGAGCAGCACATGGTTTCAGTGGGAACATTAAACATAGCACTCCTAAACTATGACACAGACACATAATGAAAGTGGGTATCGTAATACATCATTCTAAACCCAAGAAAAAAGAAAAGAGGTAAGAATAGATTAACACAGGGAAGGAGGAGAGTGACCTGCAACAGGGAGCAATTCCCACCTCCTCACCCCTGTTCTGCCCAAACAGCGGCATCTTTGTAGGATACTGCATCTTCACCCAGCTGTCAGACTTAAACACCCCGGGTGGGACTTCACCCTGCAGGTAAAGAGAGGATGGCTGTTCCTCACCCTCCCAGGGTGAGGGTGAGCTTCTATGTTCAGGTGCATAGAAAAATAGAGATGTGGAAAGGATTATCTGGAGATCCACACCGATGGGTATTTGAACTAAGGAAGCAGCAAGGGCTGAGGAATTATGTGAGAAGACATATTTATCTGTGTGGAACCATGGTTAAGAATGTGGTAGTTTTTATACAATGACGAAAGAAGGTAACAAAAAATCCAAATACACTGGGAGACTGAGAAATGACCTGAACATTCATTCATTATCTCTTTATTGTAAAAAATTGAAAGCCAGTTTTAACCTATACACCCAGTACTACAGCTTAATACTATATTGGCAAGTCTTAGTCTGATAGAGTTGGAATAACACTGTAGAAACACGAAGTATAATAGGATATGGTAGGACAAACTGCAGATTTGTGAGTCAATAAAAATTGCATTCATAAAAGTTAAAGGTCCAAATAGCCATCTCAAGAAAAAAAGGTTTTGCAAGCAGCAGAGGTAGATATACCAGGTAACAGACTATAAAAGAAACCGACTTTTAAGCTGGGGATACAAAAAAAAATTAGTTAAATACAACATACACACACATCACATTGTTATTTACAAGAACTAACTTAAAGTCTCTTTATTATCTAGAAGTCACTTTGGTTTTAGGAGATAGTTTGACGAATGAAGGGGCAGATTAAAGGTCATCTAAAGAGGAATGAAAAGTAATAGTTTTCCTATGAGCCATGGGCAGAATCAGTTATTTTCTTTGTACTGTTTTTAAGGTATCTTACAAATCAGACAGGAAGGTACTGCTGAAATTCCATAAACTGTTCCTCACAGGTCAAGGGAACTGGACAAAGGAAGTGACACAAAGAGCTAGCAATATGTTAGAAACATGAGAACTGAACAGTATTTGGAAAATGAGGAACTTTGAAATTAGAACTCACACATACTGTTCCCTGCCATAATAAGAATATATGGATATCCTCCCTCCCAGATTCTCCCCAACAATCAACTGTCATCATCACTTACAATTGGAGTTAATGTGCTGGTAATCAAAAAGCAAACAGTACAGACAAAGTCTGAGGAGAATTATATCCTGCAGCCTCATAAAAGTACAGGCATTATAGAGGTGCCTCTCAGAAATCTGCAACAGAAAATACTAAAGATGAAATAGATTTTAAAATGTTGTGGGTTTCTAACAAGCAGTAATGAGAGAAATCTTTGCTACTGAAGCTTTCCATCTTTAAAGAGAACAAGAACTAAGAAGAAACAGTATCTGTCAGAATCCTGGAATTAGAATAAGTTTAGAGAGTTAAACAATTATACAAAATTACTGGAAATGAGAATATACTGAACATCCTGCAAATTAATAAAATGGAAGAAACTTTAAGATACAGTTAAAACAAAAAGTGTGGCAAAGAAAAGGGCAGGCAGATCTGTAACAAGTGGGCTTCAGAGAAAATGCCCTGTTTGGCAATCAATTTAAATAGAGATAGTAAGACACTGGCATACAGTTCAAAAAAACCACTGTATTATTTGAACAACTTTGTGAATGTCAAATTTTCAAAGCTAGAGGCTGCGGGAAAAGTCTGTCTTCATGTTTTATACCTGATTTAGCTACAAACAGAAGATGGAGACTTTCTGGAGAAGTACATTACACTGGACATTCTTGTTAGGAGCCTGAAGCGAAACGTGAGAACAAAATTTTACAAACTGGTGAGAAACTTGATAGTTTAAGAATCAAATTCTTTGTTTTCCAAGCAAGATGGGTATTTGTCAGAATACAAAGCTGCAAAAAAAATTAGCATGCTGGAAAAACTGAAAATAGATCTTTCAGGGATATTCTGTTTGTGAAATAATTTGAACTAAAATAATAATCAATTTTTAAAATATTTTGGATATAAAATGAGGGGTTACCTTTTTTTTTTTTCTGATTTTACAGACATACTGGTATTTTTGTTGTAAAGAATGGAATTATTCTCAGATCTAATAAAACATGCACATTTTCACCACCGTTTTTTGTGCTACCCATGCAATACTGAACTTTATTAAAATACAGCACAGATGAACATAAGTGGGTCATGTGATTATTTGTACAAGGTCAACTTCTTCTTTGAAAGGGTACAAAAGGTCACAAAAGGTGACTGTGGGGCTAATATTATTTTGAAAAAGCAAATATTTTCTGAATTTATATATCTTCTATTTTATTGTGAGAATCAATGCCTGTAATATGGTCTTCTTTTTTTGTTAATTTTATACCTTTAGAACAATACGTTCACTTTTAACATTTCAATATTATAATACAACTACTGAAATTTTAATTTCATTAGTGCCCTATCAAGGAATTATTTATCTCTTTCTCCCCTCTTCAAAAATATATTGAAGTCATTAAAATCACCTCTGCTATATTTATTTAAGCATAGATGTAGTGCTTGATGACTCTCAGTGTTCACAGTTGTAGTAAAATCATGAGACAGTTCTCGCAGGAAATAAAAAATTTTCTCCAACCAACAACACGATGCTCAGAGCACCAGGAAACCACTTCTTGAACAAAAATAATGGCTGACCAAGCTTAGGTGATCTCAATTTAATAGAAAATGATAATACTGAAAGAGAGCTCTAAAAACTCCAGTTTGAACAGTTAGAAAAAACACATCAATCACGTGTGTGTGCATGGTTTACTACTAGAACTTCAGTGTCCCATTTTCTTTTGCAGTAGGTACCACTACATCTCTCCTAGATGACACTCTTACATCCAGTGTTCCTTTCTGTATGCTGGTCTAACACACCAAGCACTGTGTCAGCCAAGAGCGGGGAAGTCTTCAAAGCCACATCTGCTTCTCAGATGCACTGTGGGTTCCATTGTCTCATCCCTTGCCACCCCACTTCTGATGCAACAGAAGTTGCATCTGATGGGCCTAGGGGGCTTTAGGAGGCGTTTTAGAGCATCTGATTGGCTTTTCATGGGCAGCAATGGCAAGCTGCCACCGTTCTTTATTTCTCCGAGGTAACATAACTCACCATGTCTGTCAGTACAGTGGGTTCTCAAATATTTTCTCACTCTTCTCACATCAATTTGGGGTTCCTGTGCTGATACATCTATCCATTAAGTTTGCTAACCTAATTTCCCTCACCCTAAAGTAATAGAGCCCAATTTCCTCCTCCTTCCCTCCTTTGCAACAGTGATTGCTACTGAGGTCAGAGACACCAACCTGAGCTGAATAAACATTAGGAGATCTAGAGCCTAATTTTTCCTGAAAGCACTCCTTATTTAGTTAGATTCTTTTGTCACATCATTCATCACAGCCATTAGGTTTTGGCTGTTCCTGTGATTCAGTTATACTTAATGTAGCAGTTCAGCTAATTATGCTGCCTTGTACACACAGAAGAAGTTTTGTTTTATTTGTCTTTTGCTGAATTAGCATTTTATTACCAATCACCAATGAACATCACTCTTCAGTCTCCTGACAAAGCGGACAATAATCATTTACACCATGCCACATTAGAAATTGAGATAACTCATGGGAAATATGCCACTCATCTGAAATTACTACATGGGCTTGTTTACAGCGTGAAAGCTCACACAAAACAAAAGTCTCTATTGTATCAAATATAAAGCAATAACAAAAATAAACTTAAACCCAGAACAAAGATCTCCCCTGCATACTACTTGGCAGTTTGCTTTAATGCTAACTTGCTTAATCAGGAAGCTCGGTGCAAGAATATTCCTTTTAAAATGGAAAATCAGCATGTCTCTCATTCCAAGTAGCAACCTCTCCAAATTTCAGCTGAAACTGGACCTTGTCAGACTCATATAGTATTGAATTTATTTTGACGAAATATAATGCTGTCCAAATTTTGGTGTACTTGGCTACTGTTACCCTAACAATAAAGGCTATTCTTCGACAAGGACTATGTTATATTTATTAAACTTTATGACTAACTAATAAATTACTGTATGAAATTAAGCTTTTTATATATACTGTGTATACATGTAAAAAACTGAGTACACACACATATATATTCAAATTACATTCACACATTCATTTGTAGAAAAAAGTATATTAATTTCCTCTCAAGAAAACCAGAATTCATGGGAAATAATTTTTATCGGAAGGACTATAATAAGTTAGCAGAGAAACTGGTTCCATTTCCAGCACCACAGGTAATTCAGGTATAAACAATTCCAGAAGAGCATAAATACATACATTTTAACAACTGTATTTCCTGGTTGCCTCAGGCACCTAAACATGTGAATATACCTTAAGAAGGACTTTCAGAAGTGTTTAATTAGCAAATTTGTCCCCACTGCATTTTGGAGAGAGTATTATGAGGACTCTCAGTGGGCAGTACTTCAGAAATGAAAAAAAAAAAAAAAAAATTAATCAAACCACTTGTTTACAGCATTTAGGGCTGAAAATCTGTGAAACCATTTGCACAATGAATCTCTTCTACACTCTCTTCTACCTGAAATTTTTATTCATCTGAGAAATATGATGACTTGTCTCAAAACCTAATCTAGCCCTTATTCCACAGAAGGCAGGGTGACCTTCTGATCTTAATCCTGTCTCTTCCAGCTACTGTGAGAGTAAATTATCAGGTGTCACCCAGGCACTGCAGCTGATGTAGGAACAGCTGATGAGCTCTTTCAGCCCTTGTGGTTGAGAAGATCATTGCCAACTGATACTACCTACAAAGAAAATAATTTAAATTTCTTTTTACTGAATATAATAAGTTTTGAATCAACTTGTATCTCATCTTGAAGACAGTTTTTGAAAATCAGTTAACCACCCAGAGAGATATAATCATAAGACAGCTTGGCAAATCAATCAACCACTGAGATGTTGGCAGAATAGTCATATTTACTTGGTAGACTTCAGATCTGTCTGATGTTCATTATATGTGTCTGAAATCTTCTGTGATGTTTCACCACAGTTGTATCTCAGGTAGCTCTGGCAGTAACACAATTTTAGAGTTCTACTACCTTTCCCTGGAAACTCATGCTTTCAGCAACTTTGAACTTTGTTAATTTTTTTCGCACTGTCTGCTGCCCAGGCTTTCATCCCCTCTTCAGGTGGAAATCTGGGGAGACAGTTCAGCATGAGAATTGATGTAAAAATTTTTTTTAAATTATTTGAAAGGAAAATAGAACTATCCCACTTCTAGTCTGTGAAAATGGCTTGACATTCTAAATAAAATATCATTACGACTAAGAAAAAATTATTACTTTCCTTGGGGAAAGAAGAAAATTAATTCATATATGCTCAGGCTATAAACCCCTGGAAATCACCTCTTCAGAACTTTTTAAGAGGTTGACTTCTCTTATCTGAGTAACCATGTGCACACACTTATCAAAATAAGGCTCATACAAACTCCATCTTCAAAGAACTCTTTACCTTTGTTTTCCATGGAATATGCTCAATGTCTGCAAACAATACTTCCTGCATGCCAACTCTGCTCACTTTGCTCAGCTTCTGAGGAAGATTTGTTGGACCCCACAGTTATATACAGGACAACCTGCACATTATTTCACTCACGGAGCAAACAATACTGATGCAAGAAAAGGACTCATGTTTGTGCAAGGTCATAGCATTTTCAGTGATATCCAAAGTGGTTTTCCTTCTAGTTTTCCCACAAATTTACCAGATTATACTGGATAAAGAAATTAGGGAAATTCTGGCATTTCTTAAACTGGGAGCTAGCAATTTCCCACCTGTAGTATTAAGCAATTTATTTAATATTCTAAATATATTTTTATCACCCCATAATATATGTAGTAAAGAAGTGTTGGGATTACAAAATTACAAAGAGAGAAATAAGAAAATTACAGTGGCCTGTGTTAATGAATTATCATGCAGTTGTTAATTACATAGTCATGTCCACCCATAGGAGTCCTGCTTCACACAGTGCACAAGGTAGACTGTTCACAAAATGATCAACCATGTAGTATTTCTTTTTCTTCTCATCATCTAATGTATGTCTCCATGCCTAATTTTCTGCACATCATCTAACCCTTGCACTGAATACATAATTATTCATTTTCTAATGGGCTTTCCCCTGGTGGTTTTTTTTCATAGTATCCTACTTATTAACAGAAATTAATGAATTTATCTTCATAATGTCCCTGTGGTATTTTACCTCCGCATTTTACAGATACAGAATTGTCCAAAGTGCCGGCTAATTTGGGGTGTTAATTTGAGATGCCCAAGGTCTGATTTCTCAAAGTATGTAGCAGTATGCATGCTCAGAGTAGTGTTCCTATTTATCTTAGGAACTACTGCAAAAGCTCAGCAATTCTTCAAGGAAAAGATTGCAGAATCTTGAGTTGTAAGTCGAATGGGAGAATAGAGAATTTATATTATTTTTAAAGAAAATCTCTGACAAAGACAGAATACAGCTTGTTTTCTACTAACTTTTATCACAATGCGTTTTGTTCATCTGTCTCATGCAGTGACCATCAAGTGATCTTTCAGTCATGACACAAAACTGATTCATGTCCAAGCACTCTTTATCCTATATTTTAAATGAAGTGGGAGACTTAGGATCTTTAATTTCAGTCTTCAGACAAAACGCATATTCATATAGGGATGAATTAAACTTAACTTTATTTAGACATTTTCTGAGGTTGGACTTATGGGTAATTTTGCAGTTTAAAGATTCTTTGAGTGAAGCCTTGTGGTTTAGAAATACTTTCAACACATGGAGGATGTGGTAAAAAAAATAATAAATTGAACAGCATCCATGTATGCATGTGTCCCATGCAAGAAAACTCATTGAAGCAGAACTGGGGTTGTCATGTGTGCAGAGCAGCCCTTTATTCTTCAACTTATGATGGAAACTGGAAAAGGAAGGGAACACTTATTGTGTGGACCTCCCAGTAGAGGGGGTGGAGGAACACATTTGACCAGTGACTTTGGAGCCTCACAACACGGCAGAAACATTGAGATTCAAAAACTGTTGATTTTACACTGGTAGAATTGTTAAGGGGTGTAGATACATTGTAAGAGCAGCAGGAACTCTGTGGCACTCCACTTTTCCTATACACATGTACTACTTGACTGGTTAAAGGATAAGGAGCACAAGTGTAGTGTTCTCTATCCTTCAAGCTGCAGGGAATGATGACAAAAGAACCAACAAGAGCCACCAGATGCATACCTGACTCAGAACCTGGGAATGGGGAAACAGATAAAACCAGGCTCGCTAAAGATGAGTCTAGGGATGACATATCATTGTTTGAGGAATAGTGGGCTAGTGAGGTCCTTCACTCTGGCTTCTCAGTGGAGGTAGGGGATAGGGATCCACATGACAGAAATGATGTAGTGGGTAATTGGTGTGTCGGAAACCATGGACGCACTAGAGAATGGTCACGTAGGAATTAGGACTGCTTCCCTCAAAAAGATAGAGGAATCAGTAGTCCATACATAGCATGGGCAACAAACAGGAAGTGTTGGAAGTCATTGTGCAGCAGGAAACTTATGGGATGGTAGTTGTCACGGAGACATGATGGGCAAGTCAGATAACTGGAGTGCTGTGATGGATGGTTATAAACTCTTCAGAAGGTGAGAGAGGCAAGGGAGTATCTTAGGGAGTGTCTTGATTGTCTGGAGCTAAATGATGGTGATGATATGGTGTTTATGGATAAGAGGCAAGGCCAACCAGGCAGATATCCTGATGGGAATCTGTTGTAGGCCACAAAACAACTATGAAGAGGCAGACTAAATATTCTATAAGCAACGGAGAGAAGTCTTGCAATCACTGGCCCTTATTCTCATGGTGGACTTCATCTTAACAAATGCCTGATGAAAATGAAGCACAGCAAAGAGAAAACAGTCTAGGAGGTTCCTGGAGTGTGTGGAGGATAAATTCCTGACACAGTTGGTGAGTGAGAAGGGCAAGGCACTCTGCTGGTCCTACTGTTTGTGAACAGAGAAGGACTTGAGAACAATATGATGGTCAGCAGCTGTCTTGGGCACAACGATCACAAAATGACCAAGGTGTTGATTCTTAGAGAAGCAAGGATCAGGATCAGCAGAAACATTAACTTGGAATTCTAGAGGGTAGACTTTGGCCAGTTGAAAAGCATATCTCGTGGAGTCCCTTGGGAGGCAGTCCTGTGGGGCAGAGGAGCCAAAAGATGAGGTGTCAGGGAAGAAGACTGCTGTGGCCAGACGGAGACATTTGCATGTAAATCAGGGAGAAAAAATAGAGTTTATCACCTTGGAGAGATAGGACAAGAAACTCAGAAGGACTGCAAGGACATAATGATGCAATGCAGAGATAAAATGAAAAGGGCTAAAACCCAACTAGAATGTATAAAAAACAATAAAAATGTTTCTACAAATACATAACAACAAAAGGAGAGCCGAGGAGAATCTTCATCCTTCATTGGATGCAGGAGGAAATATGGTGACAATTGCTGAGGAAAAGGCTGAGGTACTTATTACCTTCTTTGTTTAGTGTTTCATAGTGAGACCATTTATCCTCAGGGTATCCAACCTCCTGAACAGGAAGACAGGGATGGGGAGCAGAATGAAGTCCCCCTGTAGTCCAGGAGGAAAGTGTTATACCTGCTATGCCACCTAGACACATACAAGTCTATAGGGATAGATGGGATCCATTCAAAGATACTGAGTGAACTGGTGGAAGCACTTGCTGAGCCACTTTCCACCATTTACCAGAAGTTCTGGCTCACTGAGGAGATCCCTGTTGACTGGACCTTAGTAAATGTGATGTCCACCTACAAGAAGGGTCAGAAGGAGGATCCAGGGAACTACAGGTCTGTCAACCTGACCTTAGTACTGAGGAAAGTCATGGAGCAGATCATCTCGAGTGTCATCACAGGCATATGCAGGACAAAAATGGGATCAGGCCCAGCCAGCACAGGTTTAGGAAAGACAGGTCCTTCTTGACCAACCTGATCTCCTTCTATGACAGGGTGACCTGCTTAGTGGATGAGGGAAAGGCTGTGTATGTTGTCTACCTGGACTTCAGCAAAACATTTGACACCATTTTCCACAGCATTTTCCTGGACAACCTGGCAGCTTGGACAGGTTTTCTAGGTAAAATTCTGGCTGGATGGCTAGGCCAAAAGGTGATGGTGAATGGAGTTACATTCCACTGTCAGCTGGTCACTAGTGGTGTTCCCCAGGGCTCAACACTGGGATCAGTCCTGTTTAATACTTTATTGACGGTCTGGACAAGGGAATCAAGTGCACCCTTTTTCAGTTTGCAGATGACACCAAGTTGGGCGGGAATATCAATTTGCTGCAGGTAGAAAGGCTCTACAGAGGGATCCTGACATGCTGAATCAAGGTCAAGGCCAATTGTGTTAGGTTCAACAAGGCCAAGCAACCAAGTCCAGCACGTGGGTCACAACAATCACATGCATTGTTAGAGGCTTGGGGAAGAGTGTCTGGAAAGCTGCTCAGAAGAAAAGGACCTGGAGGTGATGGTTGACAGCCACTGAACATCGCCCAGCAGTGTGCCCAGGCATGTCCAGGCAGCCAAGAAGCCAAATGTCTCTGGCCTGTGTCAACAAGAGTGTGGCCAGCAGAACCAAGATAGTGATCATCCCCCTCTACTCAGCACTGACGAGGCCTCATTTCAAATCCTATGTTTAGTTCAGGGCCCCTCACCTCAAAAAAGACAATGAAGTGGTGCTGGAGTGTGTCCAGAGAAGGGGCATAAAGCTGGTGAAGGGTCTGGAGTGCGAGTCTTATGAGGAGTGACTGATGGAGCTGGAGTTGTTGAGTCTGGAGAAGAGGAGGCTCAGAATAAACCTTATCACTTTCTACAACTACTAGAAAGGAGGTTGTCGTGAGATGGGGGTCAGTCTTTCTCCCAAGTAACAAATGACAGGACAAGAGGAAACGACCTCAAGTTGCGCCAGGGGAGGTTCAGGCTGGACATCAGGAAGAATTTCTTTGCAAAAAAGGTAGTCAGGAATTGGAATAGGCTGCCTGGGGAAGTGATTCAAACTCTGAATCAATGTTCAACTCTGAAGGTGTTCAAAAAATGCCTAGATGTGGCACCTGGGGAAATGGTTTAGTAGTAGACTTGGTAGTGCTGGGTTAAGAGTTGGACTTGATGATTTTAGAGGTCTTTTCCAACTAAGTGATTCTGTGATTTTATGATTCTATGATTCTATGATCAAACAGTATCCCATTTAATTGCGAGACTGACAAGACTTTGCAAAGTGTGTATGAGGTTTCAGAGTGTATGATTTTTCACAAGTTTATAATTGCCCAGATTTGGGCAAATTTAGACAGTATGAGGTGCAGTCCTTATATGAATATGAACTTTATACCAAATCTTATAGAAGGCAGAACACATCCAAGATATAATTTTCTCTTCTCCTTTTTTTTTTCTATAATGTGATCTAAAGAATTTTTTGTGCAGCATCATTCTCAGAAGTAGTTACACCATTTATGCTGAACTTCATTATCCAAATTTGAACTTCATTATCCAAAACTCCTAAACCCAGAAAGCTTAAAAGAAAAAAAACTTTCTGCAGCAGTTTTGTGGCAGGAAATTTTTCACCTCTATAGTTGAAGTTTGCCAAGTTATAAAAAGCTGTTGAGTTTTAATTTTTGTAGTGACGTGAATTTTACCTAACATAATTCTGTTGCATACCTCCTGCACTCCTCCCCTATGAACATCATCAGAGCTTCACTAGAAACTAAAGAAGAATTTTTGATTATATTTTGCATGGTTATCACAAATCGTGAAATAATATCAGTGACAGATATTTGCCTAAGTGAAGTGAAAGTCCATTGATGGCATGTTCTTGATTCCTGTGTTTAAAACTGGGTTTGGCAAAATGTTCCATGACCTCATCATAATAAACTATGCTGGTTCCTCTGTCCCAGCAACATGATAAAATAAGTTAAATCATATAATCAACATATGAATATGTCACTTATAACTATGCTATGCTTCTGCGAAATCTGTTACACAAGTGAAACTTTATATAATTTTTGTTAGCAATGCTTTTAAGAAGCTTGAATTATATTACAGCTCTGATGTCATGAACCTGGTTTTAGATGTCCATATATGGAGACAGACCCATAAAAGAAGATGTTCGGCTTTTAAAATTTTCTAAATGGTTATGAAAGGTTTGAAAGAATAAATTATTCAGATAAAAATATTTTTAATAACTCAAACCAGAAAAGTTCTGCCTCAAAAGAACACAAGTAAAAATAATGTGGAATGTCTCCACCCATACTAAAAATATTCAATTTTTTTATGTTTCCATTTACTATTATTTATTTTCATCTTGCAGAGAATTTTATTAAATTATTATAGTACCTTATTTCTTGAGAGTAAAACAATCTGTGTTTAATATTCCATAGGGGCAATTGTCCATGTGGTCTCATATTATCTTATTGGAACATCAAAACTTGTTTTAGATTTCTTCTAGTATCCCTCTGGTCAAATCCCATCTTCACATGGAAACTATCGGTTGAGACTGAGGACTGTCTTTTAAGTGGGGGGAGGAGAAAAAGACTCTTTCATACCTATAAATGGACCACCAAGGGATGTTTTGAAGATGGGATGAAGGCAAAACATACGCTATGTGTGAATGATTATTTAGGAACTTCTTTCATATGACTGCTTGGAAGTTTTTTGCTAATAGACAAACCTGATGACAGACCTGGGGAAATTTGACATGTCCATATACTGTTTTATCTATGGACAAAGGCTCTTTGGTGAGTAGCTGTTGTATACAGGAATGTCTTTTTTGAAAGATTTGTGTAATGGTTATTGACATTCATTGTATTCATTGTACATATTTCTTAAAAGCCCCTGATAACCTCCTTGTTTATAAGGGTCCATTTTCAATAAGTATTTAATCTGATTGTGTAGGACTCATACCAATTCAGTTTAAATACATACTCACTTCTGATTGTCCTGGGCCTATATTAACATCAACAGAGAGAGGGAGAGAACTCTGGGCTATAATTCACCCAACTTACTCTTTAGATTTTCTTTAGAATGAAATGAATAGTATGAATAGTTCCCTAAAAGTGGTGGGTTTTCTGTACTGGCTATGAAGGCAATGCAGGGGGAGGGGGTCTGAGGCAGTGTCTGTATTAGAACTGGCTCCATCTGATGGTATGAACCGCACTGAGCTCTGACCACCACCCAGACAGCAGCACTTCAAAAAGCGATTCTGAAACAGAGCTTACTTTACAGAGGCATTTCTAATCCTGAAGGTAGTTGGGGAGCCTATGAGAACTGCCCTCCCTCTGCAGCCTAAAGTTACAATATTGGCTCAGCAAAATGTATTTGCCCAGTCCCTAACCTCTTCACCGAGCAAGAGGTAGGGCCTATTTCTAGTGGCAATAGTTACATTTTGTCGCCACTTATTCTCTCTCTGCCTTGACTGGGTATGGGCTCGCCAGTATGAGTAAGAGAATCCCAGTGAATCTTTATGTAATTTTCCTCAATAAGATTTTTTTATCTTGTGTTCAGATGATGGTAGTTTCCAATGAATCAGGAAACTGATTTTCACTGTATGAGGTCCTGTGAGACTGATAGATATCCTCAGGGGTATTTGAACCTCTCCATAGTGTATGGAAAACAACCTTCAAACTTCATAGTTAAAGGCAAACAAGAATATAGGAATTATCATGCTGACTCAAAAAACTTTGCCAGCGACTTCCACCATTACTAGTATACACTTTACACAAATAGGTGAAAAAAAAGTCTTCCAAGTAGGCTAAAGGAATGTTAGTGTTAGCACTCATGCTTTAATCTGAATTTAGAAGAGGCAGTGGGAAATTAGTTTATACACTTCTTCATTTTCTTAAACTAATCATTCTATTTCCAGATACTATGATGAGATCAGTAAGATCTCTTTACTTGAGATTTTGAAAAAGAATATAAGTATTAGGGATCCAGAAGTAAAATAAAAATTATCCTGGAATACAACTTAATTCCCAATATTGTACTTAGAATTGCAATGCAAACAAAGTTCTCACTTTCTGGAAGACAGAAGTAATGCTGTACCAAATTGAGAGCTCATTTTATCTTCTTTGTAAACACTTGAAAGAGTATTTTGGCCTTATTTTTTCAGTATTTGCCTAGGGAAATCATTGTGATGACTTCTGTACTTGACATCTTGTAAAGCATGATTATATAACTCGTATATAGTATTATGCCAGGCAGAAATTGAAAGATAATAGTCTTGTGTATATGTCCCACTGGACAGTCAACATAAGCATCATGAAAAATTTTATCCCTACAGATTTCATTGCACTTGGCGAGACTGTTGAACCATGAAGAACCACCTGCTTCTAAAGGGAAGTGTTTTCAGTGATTTTACAGGTTGGGTTTGATGGAAGAAACACTGACTGCTTCAAGGTATTCTCATGTAACCAGAGAGAAAATAATATCTTATTTTGAGAAATTATGATGTGCATGTTGGTTACTGAATTGATGTTTTAATCAAAAGCCTACAGAAATCAGAGACCTCCTTTATTGTCATCAAACATAGTAACTTGCAAGATCAGTTTTTCTGACCAACAAGGCTATTCTTTGTCTCTGGTTGTCTAATACTTTTTATGGTCTTCGTTGGTATGATCTGCATCATCATCTAGTCTATAAGGATCCTTAAGGCTTCTTGCACTTAGAAAGTTAATATACTGACAGATTAAGCTGAACTTCTATGCAAAATATGATAATGATATTTTTCCAAAATACCCAGAGGCAGCTGACTGTATTGTCAGAGTACTACAAGAGCAGGAATACATCTGATACTACTAAGATGCATTCTACATTGGTGTGTGGCCCAATAGCTTATCTGTGTCTTAGAAGACATATTTTTATTAGATTTGCTAAGTCATTTTACCCCTCAGGCTGGCTTTGTTTGTAAAATATCTTTCTTTTCTTCAAAGGCTCAGCTGCAAACACCAAAGTAAACACTGACAGAATGTGTGAATGATGTCAGAACATTTGTATTTAATCTTCAACTCTTGTTTCTTTTGAAGCCATAAAATCACATCAAGACATCAAAAAGGTTTGTTTTCTACTGTTTGAAAGCTGTTTACTACAACATGTGTACTATCCTTGCCTCATATGCCTAACTCTCTGTTTCTTTTCTCAGTTCAGCTTTTTGCTCTCTGTAGATGTTGCCTATTATTCTGTCTATTCTTTACGAGTTTTGTAGTACAACAGTGTCCCAGATTCAGTTTTCTCTTAAATACTACCTTACTAAACATGATAAACAGTAATTTATGAATCTGGTGTTATAACAATGGGTATTGTCCACTGCCACCCTCTATAATGTTTTATTTCTTACACCAGTGCAGGTCAAAAGAGTGGATGAACCATGCATTTTGCATTGACACAGAAGTGTCACCTGTGCAAAATAAAATGCTTATCTTTAGACAGTGATCTTGAAAGGCTAGGAGAAAAAAGGTGACAGGAACTTAAGGAAGTTCAACAAAGAGAAGTGCAAAGTCCTGCACATGGGAACCAGCATAGGCTTGGGGATCACCATTTGGAAAGCAGCTTTGCAGCATGCAGCAAGCTAACCATAAGCTAGCACTTCAGCTTTTCAGAGAAGAAGGCCAATGGCATGTTGAACTGCATTAGACAGAGCTTTGCCAGCACGTAGATCCTTCCCCTCTGCTCAGCTCTAGGTATGACTGCCTAAGGGTCTTTTCTTTTCCTATTTTTCTTTTCCTGGATGGGATAGAGTTAATTTCCCCCTAGTAGCTGGTACAGTGCTATGTTTTGGATTTAGTATGAGAATTATGTTGATAGCATACCAATGTTTTAGCTGTTACTACGGAGTGTTTACCTTAAGACCAGGACTTTTCAGTTTCCCGTGTTTTGCCAGTGAGGTGATGCACAGGAAGCCATAAGGGAGTGTGGCCAGGACAGCTGACTTGAACTGGCCAAAGAGATATTCCATACCATAGAAAATCACACTCAGAACGTCGTGAACTGGGGAGACTTGGCTGGTAGGGACAGATTGTTGTTAAGGGACGGACTGGGCATTGCTCAGTGAGTGCTGAGCAGTTGCATTTTGTATCACTTATCTTTCCTGAGTTTTATTCCCCTCTCTCTCTTTTTGTTGTCTCTATTCCATTCTTCTTGTTGTTAATGTATTTGACTTATATTATTAAATTGCTCTTGTCTCAAACTACAGGTTAATACCCTTTTTTCCTAATTCACCTCCCCATCCCACTAGGGGGCATGGGATGAGGGTGTGAGTGGCTGTGTGGTATTTAGTTGCTGGCTGGGGTTAAACCACAATATTCTTAAACAATATCTGGAATAAATTAAGATTTTAACAGCTAGTAGAGGATGTCTATATTACACTGGTTATAAATTTTCTGACTGTGTACAGTTCATGTACTTACAGTACAAAATACGTAAAGTTTTATATTATGTCATTATGGAATCACAGAATCAGAGAATCAGATGGGTTGGAAAGGACCTCTGAGATCATCAAGTCCAACCCTTGATGTACCACCACCACAGTCACCAGAGTATGGCACTAAGTACCACATCCAGCCTCTTCCTAAATATCTCCAGAGACGGAGACCACCAGAGGACCCCCTCCCTGGGCAGCCCATTCCAATGCCTGATTACCTTCTCTGTAGAGAATTTCTTTCTATTATCTAA
Source organism: Empidonax traillii (assembly GCF_003031625.1). Taxonomy (NCBI): domain Eukaryota; kingdom Metazoa; phylum Chordata; class Aves; order Passeriformes; family Tyrannidae; genus Empidonax; species Empidonax traillii. Next base: position 47,052 of record NW_020955424.1, on the reverse strand, counting down.
CCTAAACTTCCCCTGGCAAAGCTTGAGACCATGCCCTCTTGTCTTACTGAGAACTGCCTGGGAAAAGAGACCGCCCCTCATCTGGCTACAACCTCCTCTCAGGTAGTTGTAGAGAGCGATGAGATCTCCCCTGAGCCTTCTCTTCTCCAGGCTAAACAACCCCAGCTCCCTCAGCCTCTCCTCATAGGACTTGTGTTCAAGTTCCTTCACCAGCCTCATTGCTCTTCTGTGGACCTGCTGCAGCACCTCAAAGTCTTTCCCATTCAGTTCTGAGGGGCCCAGAGCTGAACACAATACTCAAGGTGTGGCCTCACCAGTGCTGAGTACAGGGGAAGGATCACTTCCCTGCTCCTGCTGGCCACACTGTTCTTGATGCAGGCCAGGATGCCATTGGCCTTCTTGGCCACCTGGGCACACTGCTGGCTCATGTTCAGCCTCCTGTCAATCAGCACCTCCAGATCCCTCTCCACCTGGCTTCTCTCCAGCCACTCTGTGCCCAGCCTGTAGCGCTGCAGGGGGTTGTTGGGGCCAAAGTGCAGGACTCGGCACTTGACCTTGTTGAACCTCATTCCATTGGAATCAGCCCATCTCTCCAGTCTATCCAGATCCCTCTGCAGAGCCCTCCTGCCTTCCAGCTGATTGACACCCCCCCTTCCAGCTTGGTGTCATCTGCAAATTTGCTAATGGTGGACTCAATCCCATCATCTAAATGATCAGTAAAGATGTTAAACAGAACTGGGCCCAGCACTGATCCCTGGGGGACACCACTGGTGACCGGCCACCAACTGGATGCAGCCCCGTTCACCAGCACTCTCTGGGCCCGGCCCTCCAGCCAGTTCCTGACCCAGCACAGAGTGCCCCTGTCCAAGCCATAGGCTTGCCAGGAGTATATTATGGGAGACAGTCTCAAAGGCTTTGCTGAAGTCCAGATAGACCACATCCACAGCCTTTCCCTCATCCACCAGGTGGGTCATCTGGCCGTAAAAGAAGATCGGATTGGTTAGACAGGACCTGTCCTTCCTAAACCCATGCTGACTGGCTCTGATCCCTTGTCCATCCTCTAGGTGCCGTGTGATTGTACTCAGGATGATCTGCTCCATAAAGAGCCATTACTTTCAAGTGTTCTTCTTGTCAAATTACTTTTCTTAAAAGAGTAATTTAATTTTTATATGAACTTCCCTGTTGCTGCATAAGCAGGACTGGAATAAAAGGTTCCTTAAGTTCTTTGTCTTCCAACCCATTTAGTTCCTCAGCTTCAAAGAGTCAAATCAAAATATCTTGCCACAGAATAAACACAAACTGGATTTTCTTTCAGCATTCAACAGATATCAGATTCTGCCAGCTACCCAGCAGAATATGGGTAAACGCTGATGAATTCCTCCTTGACATACAACAGAGCCCATTAATACCTATGTAGATTTATGAGTGTATTGCAAAATATTTTGCAGGGGTTCTTTAATCACGCATTCACATCAAACCAAATGGTGCTGTAAAAGGCTGATATGTAATATTGGAGGTAAAATTGTACTCTAGAAACACATCATTCAGTTGTCCAAGTTTTGTCAGTTAGACACTCCCACCTTCTCCCATTCCTTTGAGTTCACTGCTGAGAATAGTCCTCCCCACTGAGTGCCCTGGTAGCAGAAGCAGCACCTCATCCAGGGTTCTAACTGAAACAATTCTGATTTTATTGATTTCAACAGAAGACATGGAATACTTCACAGTTTTGAGTAAAATCAAAATCAAGAGCAAGTACAAGCTCCCATCAGACTGCCTCTTTTACCTCTTGTTTTTCAATCTACTACCATATTAGTTGTGCTACCTGTTTTAGTCTAGGGGGTGGTAGCCCGCTGAGACTTTTTTGATGTGGAGATCATCTCCAGTGTCTGGGTGTTTAAATCCTTTGTGTTGTTGATTGAGATCTAACACCTTCTGCAAAATAACTTGCAAGAAACGCGAGACATTTGCACGCATTGAGATACCATGAACGATAACTCCACTCTGAACCATCTGCTAGACCCTTTGTTTACTGCTGTTCTTTGTGCTGAAATTCAAATATTTCGGAATGAATGGGTGGGAGGGGGAAGGGAATTGCACAAGAAGCCCCCTAAATCAGCTTTAGTTTCTTTATCAACGACAACTGCAGAATATGATAGGAAATAAAACATCTGTTTCCAGTGGCTTTGCTGTATTCTGCTTTTATAGTGATTTATAAGTAAACCTGATGCCAGCCTGTTTGAGTCGTTCTTTCCTTGTTTACTATGTAAAAACCCTGGGAAAACTTAAACAAAGGTAACATACTCAGAGATGGAGCAGTTATTTGTAGGCCCATAGTAAGGCTGAGTTAACTTCATAAATTCCAGATGAAGAATCTTTCATATGGAAATGGAAACTGAGGTCTTGGCTACCTAAAGAGAGAGAAATCCCAAAATGTGTCCATTTTCTCGTGGTAAAATCACTGCTTATAGCAAGATTTCCTGTAAAGTAGAGGTAGGCTTTTGTCTGTATCTATTAGTTTCATCTGGTCTATGACAATTTAATGCATTGGAAATGTGGTTGTTTGCCTAGCAGACCAGTGTGCCTGGTTCTGCTGTCCTTGTCTATGTTTCTTTTTGATATCTTAGAGATGTTGGGCAATGCCTGTATGACCTGGTAAGTGGCTGTGTTGTCCCACTGCCTCTATGAATGCATTTAAATTGAGCTAGAATACTTGAAAATCCACCCTTTAAGAATTTCATGTGGAAACATTGCTGTCACTGTTGACCAAAAATATCTTTAAATCCCTTCACTGTACCAGGGGGAGGGTAACCTCACCTCTCCCTCTCCCTGCTTAACCTTAAAGCTCTGCAGTTAGAGAACTTGAAGGGTATGTAGAATTCAGCCCCCTTCCTCCCCACTCCCCTCTTCTTTTTAGTTAGACGGACCTCCTATGCTCATTAAAAACCGTGGTGCACTTCTGTATGCTGTTCTCACCCTTCTTTGGAAGCTCAGCTTTTCACGTAAAAATCCCTCTTCCAGACTGGCTGGGTCAGAGGGGTAAGAGGATGTATGACTGCAGCTCAAAGATGCAGATGCCCAACAAAAAAGGAACTGATGCTTTTCCCATCAAGCTCATTACACTAAAGAGTCACAGGACAAAGCAGAGCTGTTTGTGCCGAGATACAGCAGCACAGGTGAAACATGTCCCTCTCCGTCTTAGTATTGACGACTTTAAACTCCTTCCTAGTCAAGAGATATACTATGGCACTTCTTAATCATTTTAGGAATATCTCATACTTTAAGAGGATTGTTCTGAAATGCTTCCTCTTATTTGTATAATTTTGTAGAGATGCAGAGAGTTAGTGTTAGAATATAGCTCGTTCTGTCTGTAGACCTTACAAGACCTACTGCCTACACTTTATCTACCCATCTTGTTTTCTTATCAAAAAACCAAAACTGAGTCTGTTCTTCTTCCTTTTAATAACCTTCTGGGAACACAGTGATAACTGGTACTTTTTAACTTTTGCAGACCAATATACAACAGGAAAACATTTATCAAAAGATGGTGATACCTGGGCATATTGATAGAAAGAAAACAGGGAGGAACAAAGCAAAATAGTCATGAGCTAATATCTGCACCTCTTTTATTCTATATAATTATAATATTGCATACTTCAGAAATATAAAGATATTCTTTGGCCTGTCTTCTGTTAACATTTTCAGCCTGTCTAGATATATACAGGGATTTTTTTTTTTTAATATGGTGTGTATTGTTTCTTTCTCATAGTTATCCTCTAAAACTAGGAAATTAGAAGCCCCAGACACAGAATAGGTAAGCATGAAACTCATTACAAATCTAAGGGATTTTGATTTGAAAAATCAATTGTGTTATTTCACAATAAGGGAAAGGGACACAGGCTCCTTTTATCTGCAGCCTGTGACAGAGCTTTTCCTGCTTGTCTGTTGGGCTGCCCAACCTTCACCTACTTCCCTGGCCCTGACACATACAGGAAGGGAGGAGAGAGGAACCCCAAAGAGATGCAGCTTCTCACATTGCAAATTAGGATCTGCTCTCCAAGTTTGTCATATGGTGAAAGTGGATGCAGGAACCTGTTATTGCTCAGGGTGAGTGTACACTTGCTATTTCCCACCCACAAAACCTTGTGCCGGTAGTTGCCAGCAAGAAACCAAGCAGGAGCAAGACCTGCAGATGACACTAAACCAGCTCTCAAATCATAAGGGTTACAAAAAATTTCCAGGAAAGGGGGAGTTATTATTGCATTTCTTCTCTTATTGCACAATACTGTTTTTTCGACCACTAGATTAGTCAGTGACAGATCTCTACTTAGATAGTCACAAAAGGTCAGTAGGGGTCACATCATCTTTTCCCATGGAAAATGCTGACTATTTGTCATTGGTATTTTGACAAATTTAGACCTGTGTGTATTTTCCAAAAAAACCCCAAAACATTTTATCTAGTACAGTTTTTTAAGCATTCAATAAGTGTGGCCCTCCAGTTTCACCTTTGCAGCTCACATTGTTTGCAGAAAAAGGAAAAAGCAAAGTAAACTGTGTTTTGCTTGTTTGACTTTAGTAACTGTTAAAATGTAAGTCACCAAAAAAAAAAAAAAGTCGAAATGGTTTTGAAGGCTTTTGTAAGTACACTTTAAGAAAATTCATTACCACAATTTTAATTTAAAAAAGCAGACAAAAACTAACCAATCCACACAAGAAAAAAAAAAAAAAAAAAAAAAAAAAAAAAAAAAAAAAAAAAAAAAAAAAAAAAAAAAAAAAAAAAAAAAAAAAAAAAAAAAAAAAAAAAAAAAGAAAGTAGAAGGTACAAGACTGGCTTTAGTAAGTTCTGTTACTTGTTTTAATAAAAACATGATTTCCTGTAATTAGGGACCAAGATGTAGCATCTGAGGGACTCATGCCTTTGAAGAACATGACAATTTTTTAATAAATAAGAAGAAAGGTTTGAAAGTTACTGTGTAGCCTCCTTCTCATTTTTTGGGGGGAGAAAAAAGTGTTTTGTTTTAAATGTAATTCCTTTTGTTTTCTTCAGAGGGGACATTTTTTAAATAAGTGTTTGAGATATTTGGGTGTTTCATTTGTTTTATTTCCTTTTTTATATACAATGTATATATGGTTATATACATGCATGAAAAGAACATTTTTATTTATAAATCATACTAGTCTGTATTAAAAACTTACATGACTATAGCATTTTAGTTCAGGAATGCTGCTTAAACAGAACAACTCAACATTACTGTCTTTTTTTTTTTTTTTTTTTTTTTTTTTTTTTTTTTTTTTTTTTTTTTTTTTTTTTTTTTTTTTTTTTTTTTTTTTTTTTTTTTTTTTTTTTTTTTTTTTTTTTTTTTACACAATAAGTTTTCAGGAAAATATACTAAAAAATTTTGAATTCAGACAGACAAGTATTTGCTCAGTTGAAAGTGGTTCATTTAAGATATCTAGCCAACTCTGCAGGCAACCATATATTATGCATGGTTTGAAGAGGAAGCAACTAAGCAATATATTCTGGTTTTTCTTCTTTATTCATATAATCATTACTGGAGCAGGTTCTTGTCTGTTGTAATTCACAGTATCTGGTTCTTATGCAATAATACCAATTTATATCCTATAAGAACTGAGCTGAGATAGACTCTGCTCATCAAATTTTATTTCACTTGAATTAGCTTAAAATTCAATGCATTCTTACATTGCTAATGAAATTTTGCACATTTACCTTTCAGAAAAATTTTCAAAGTGCAGGGCTTACAAAAAAACACTGAAAATTTGCATACATCTGTTTTAGAGAGGACAAGGCCAAATTGTTCTTGTAATTATGGGAAATCCTCTGTCACTATGTTAATCTTGGAAGTGAAGAGTCAAATCTGAGGCAATGTCAAGAAAATGTTGGACAATGTGACTAAACTATCCTTTCAAATAAGTTTTCCAGTTATTGTCCAGAAAATGTCTAGATTTTTCCTTGTACAGGAAACTGGGGCACCTAGAAACAGACTTTGAGACTTAATCATCTAGATTACTATTTCCTATTCTCAAAAAGATCTGAAATTTAACTTTTTAAAGCCCTGAATTCAAAACTCTTTACTAATCACTGTAGTTTTTTGATATGTGAAATTTCCAGGTTTAAACTATGGTATGTTTAGAAAATTTTAGAACACTGTTCTAAGATTGTTTTTTGAAACTTTTTTTTTTTTGTTAAAAAACACACACACAAAAAAAAAAACAAACAAAAACAAAAACCAAAACAAAGCAAACATTTTCTAAAGAAAACCAAGAAACTAGTATACACAATATGAGTAAATCCTAGTGTGAATCTACAGCTGCTGCTTGCACCAAACCCCAGTTTGAAACAAAAGCTACTCATTCAAACACAAATACTGTTAAAAATGAACCTCAGCTCTAGAATAAAGACTATAATATGTTGACTGTACAAAGACTGTAGGATACGGAGGACCTGACCTCCAGATGAGGCACTTGAAGCCCTGTCCTGTTCTATAGGAAGCTACTTGCAGCACTACTTGCAGGATAAAATATTATTCAATCCTGTATATACTCCCTCTTTTGTTCTTAGACATGGGCCTTATTGCTTCCAGCAAAACCTTTAAGGCATGTCATGCAGTGCAAAGTTAGACACTGGGAGAAGCAGTTTGCAAGAGCAAGAACCTCTAGCTTAAGGAAGGCTTGCAAAGCAGTATCCTGTCGCTGTGAAAAAGCACAGTATATGGTCTGGTCTTTGTAAGACAGCAAAATCTCTTCATTTTCCCTCTTCATTTGGGAAGAGCAACAGTGTAGTTTGCACTGCTCTACGCTCCATAAGCATAAGGACTAAGTCTCAGCTCTACTGACATTTATTAAGGAGGACCTCTTGTCCTCTCCTGTCCATAGGGGAAAATAGGGCTCAGTTTATTCTTAGAGATAAACCCCAATTAGAAGAACAATCCTAGGTCTATAAAGGATCAGGATTTTGTTTCAGACACTGAGTCTGCCCAAGTTATCATAACTGTTGGGAAAGTACAGATCCAAAAAGAGATGACACAGCCCAGTGCCTTTGTTGAAGTGAATCTTATCATAATGATCTTTTCTATTCAACCACTCCCCTAAACTCATCAGGATATTTTATGTAATTTCTTAACACCTTCTGCATTTTGCAGATTTTACAAAGTCACATACATGTCGTCATTCATTAAAATATGGAAGCCAGCAAAAGAAGTTATACTGTTGGGTGCTGGTATCAGGCAGGCAATCTGAGCTGCTTTGGGGTCACTATTTTCAGCCGTTCCTGAAGAAGCAATGATTTTTTCCAAAGGCCCTTGTTTGTCACTGTTCTTCTCATCTTCTTGTTGGCTTTCTGCCTCTGTGATGCACTCTGGCTCTTCATATTCTAGCTTGGTTTGCAGCACCACATGATCAGTTTTATCTAGCCATTCCTAGGAAAATTAAAACATTGGTGTTGGCAGACATGAGATATCAATCAAAATAAACCTGGTTGTACAGACTCTGGTTTTTCTTTCTTACTGGTATCTTTCCAGGATAAGCCACAATGGAGAAGATGATGAGGAAGCAATATAGACAAGCAGGATATTAGATAGGATGGAAAAAAGACAGAATCAAAATAAAACAAACAGGATTCCAGAACAGCATAAACACTCCACTTAATCTCAAGACCACATTAAATACATCTTTGTATTTGGTCAGGGCCTTTTGAAAACCTGAATGTGCGAAATATCCGGTGCTACCTCCTTGACATACTTATGCATTCTTTGACCCAAGCCCTGACTTAATCTAAATTAGGACTGAGTTTACATGGAGATTTAGGCAACATAGCATATCTGTATTAAAGCTTCAATATTAATTTGAATTTATATCTTTTTCATTCAATTTGAGTTTAAAGCTATCATATACAAAAACTTTTCAGCTTGTTATGGAAAAATTATTACTGCTCTGATATTATCATTGGGTTTGTCAGTGTAAATGACAATGACCTGTTTCCCCTCAGAGGAAACCTAGTAGTGATTAAGGTAAACACTAAAACATCTAATACAGAAAACTACACCACAGATGTGATGTCAGGGACTTACGAGAAACATTAAGAAAGCAAAAGTAAAAATCGTAATCTATTCATTTGTTAGCCATTCTGTGTCTAATGGTTTAGTGACTATGCATCTCTATAGCTAAGAAAGGATGCTTCTTAGTGTGACTGATGCCTCCAAAAACATGAGTGCCATCACTGGCTCAGCACGCACTCTCTCACCACTTCACAAAAATAAAACACAAGACCAGGCAGAAGCAAACTCCCTGACCTATCAAGTGCAGGAATGGATGCAAACACTACAATGTCATCTCAGTGGATATTGTGCCTCTGGACATCCTTAAATTCTTCTCTGGCAGATTCTCTGTCTCTCATAGCAAGTGTCTTTTCACAGTGCCAAAGCAGCACTGCATTGATTGTATAAGCCCTGGTATTTGCTCTGTGGATCCTCTTGGTGATGATGCTCAACGGCAAGGACTTTGGGGCTTTTGTCTTGGGTCTTTTTGTGCTTGTGCCTGTGACAGAGCAAGAATCAGTAGCTACTTTTAAATTATTCTCAACACTGTAGAGTTTACAGCACAGCAAAGAAGGTGATGCTTACCTGGAAGTTTCCATTATGATCATTTAAGAGATCAGCAAATATGTATTTTGGATCTGGTATAGCTGGTATTACTGACATCTGCACCCTGCAAAAAATAAAGAAAAATACAAATTGATGTTTCATTATAACATAGCCAGTCATACAAAAATCTACTTCAGCACAGTTCTGTACCCATAGATATATTTTACATGACAGTACTCTAGTCTTGATTTCTTTTAAGTGTGTTCTAAAGTCAAAAAAGCGCTTATAGCAGTATGATAACACCATCGGGCTAAGGGTAGTTTTTCTGATAAATGTTTGACCCAACTCCACTCTAGTAAAATCTGGACTTTCTACAAACTTCCAGCTAGTCAGTAAGTGCCATTCTGCTCTATGCACTAGCAGAGCTTTGCATTTTCTGGGCACATATACCCAGACAGGGAAGATGGTGCAGCAACCAGCTGTACTGGCTGACTTAGTGAACATAAATGTAAATTTGAAACACAGAAGCACAGGAAAATAAACTCAATTTATGATCTTAAAGTGTGATCAGAGTCCCAAATACCTTCATCTCCAAAAATATTGCATTTTTCGCCTTTTTTTCCCCAGTAAAAAAACAAAATCTGAGGTCTTCACAAGTTTTGCTTGTTGTTTGGTAGCTGATTTTTCGTTGGTTTTTTTCAATTGCAAATTCTAAACATGAGCAGAATCATTCTGTTGCAGATCCAAATATTGATATTGTCTTATTAAAGTTAAATGCACTCAATCTTATCCTGGTGCAAAAAGACATTGAGTTTGATGAAGATTGACAAAAGAATGTCCTTTCAGAAGAAGTAAGTAAAATATAGACTTCCCAAGATTCAACTATATTTCCCAAAAAAAAAGAAAATAATTTAAATGGAAGAGACAGAATTTTAACCTGAAACATTGTCTTTTACCAGAATTTTTTTGGTTTTGAAAATTAAAGGCCGTGGTGTTTGGAAGGCCAGGATGAATTATTCCTCATAGTAATTAAGCTACTGACTTTAACATCTTCACAATGACTTCATTTATCTGATAGGAATTTTGATTGTTAAGACTTGATCCTGAATAATAGCTGCATTTTCGTGACATGTTAGTTAGTACTAACCAATAAAACTATATTTACCTCTGCTGTTTACACAGAAGAATCAGGAGGACAAGCATCATTAGAAGTACTGCCAGTAAAGAACTTAAAACAATTACTGTGTTTGACTGAGAGGTTCTATCATCATCACATGAATCTAAGAATAATCACAAAAATAATATGTCAAAAAATTATTTTTTGCTTTAATGGTAAATGTTTCTAATCATGCTGGAATGTTGACTTTTCTTAAAAAAAAAAAAAAAAGCTCAGAAAAGTTTTTAAGAACAAATAAAAGAAATTTACTTGGTCAATTGATACTGAAAAGAAAACCTATACTTCCCCAAACTTTTCAACAGAAGAAAACTGTGCTTTTATTTATCGAAATTGTCCTGATTTGGGACAAATAGGGCTTACAGGAAGGGCAGATGCATTATGAATGAATCAAGTATTTCATCTCATCTTCATCATATTGCATTGACAGAGACAAAGCATCTCTATGCTAAGATCTGTATTACAAATCCCTACTTACTATCATTAAAGCTGCAAATGCTATTTTGCATGCAGCCTAAATGTCTTATCTCCCAGCAGAAACCAAATAAACAACTCTAGCAAACAAAGAGCTAGCAAACCACAAGCAAGAGCTTATACCCAGAAAGTAACTAGTGGCAGGATAACATCTAACATACAGGTACCAAAAAAAAAAAAAAAAAAAAGGTGTTTTTGCATTTTTCTGCATTCCATGTATTCTTGGGGCTTTTGCAATGCAACCTCAAGACTCTGCCTCCTACTACTAACCTTCTGGTCTCCACATAAATACTATAAAAACTAAGTGATTATTCATATAGAAGCAACTGTTTAGATTGTTAAACCTACCTGCCTGCTCTGTTCAGCTTGCCAGGAAGCCCACAAGTCAGGTTGTGACCCCTAAGTAAGGTTTTCAGAGTTTATGAAATTTCTTGAGCCCATCTCTGCTCGTGGCTTGCTGTGATGTTAGATTCAGAGTCAGTAATAACTCATTAAAGTCCTAAAGCGAAGGACTTGACCCAGTGAATGGGCTAGGTCAGTGTGACTTCTGATCCAGGGAAACCCAAAGTCCCTGAACCATTAGTCTGTCTCCTCTGTGTTTTCATTCCTTGCAGGCACCTGCTGGCAGCCTCTGGTCAAATGGTTCAGGTAGGGCTGGTATGTGGTCCCCTCTCAGAAGTGCATAGAAAGACATTGTCCTCTGTGTTTCCTTGGGGGCATTTGCCAGACACACCTGAGGACACGCTCGTAGGCTCACAATTTACATGGTGGAGGTCAGCACTGTGGTCACTACTGCACGGGGTACACATATCTATGTTCCAGGATTTCATCCCAGCTTTGCATATATAGATTTTCTTCAAGTGATCTAATAGCCCACTGCACTTTAGAGAACTCAGGTCTTGGTGCACTGGACATCTGAGAGTCTCATAATTCTGATAAAGCCTACAGTAAATCTGGGTTTTGGTTTTGATTGTAGAAAAACTGTTTCACCAAAGATCTAATCGAAATTCATCACATTCTAATGTATCTGTCTGGTGGGAAAGCAGTTCTGATACTGAGTTTGCTTCCATTTAATCTCTTTATCCCGGTCATCCCTGTTTCCATCCATCCAGCACCTATGAACATCAGACTTCTGTGATCTCTGGTCCATTAGTCCAACTGGATATACTTTCAAAATAAACTGTCTTCAAAAATGGGGCATTGAGGGTTTTCTTAGAGTTCAGGTTTGTTGTTCAAATATCCTATGAGGGCACCCTCCCAACACCCACATCCACAGAACCACTGTGTATCACATCACTGTTACTGAGAGACACTCTTGTAACACAAATAATAAGAATATTCTTAACTTTGCTGATTATTACATAAACTGATTGCATTATGGGCCATGAGGAACAAAGCGGACAGAGTTAAACCTGGGCAATTAGAAGTCCACATGAACTTTCCTTGATAACAGAAGATGGAGCACAATAGTGCAACATTCATTTGCTGTGTGTTCCCAGCCTCTTCTGCAGTCATCCCTTCCCCTTTTGCAGTTGGACTATATATACACACATACACATATATGTATAAAAAAGCTGTTACCTAATAATGTGCCATTCATCCAAAATGTTTCTGCTTCCCAGTCACTGCTGTAAACAACTACATTGCAGTGGGGTGCTAGCCTCTTCAGTCTGACCCGGAAAGAATAGCATTTCCTTGAATCAAAGCCTTGATCTCCAACATGGCAACATCTGGAAGTTCTGGACTGAGAAGGAAGGTGTATCGTCGTTAATTCGGATTTTCAAGGCAGTGCTTCAGAAAGCTACACTCAGTCACGGTCACAAGTAGGACAAGGGATAGACCAACCCAGAGCCCCAGAACTGAATGTTGACTGCTCTGCTTTTCAAGGAATTCTGTTTCCTGATTGACATTTTACTATTCATATCTATTCCACATTGTAAGATACTGAGTTGAAGGTCATAACAACTATTACGTCATGCACTGTGTTACATCTGCATATTTACAAAATACAAATAAACTTCTATCCACAAAATATCTACATGTTTTATTTGAAAATGGAAAGATTTAGGTTGATGAAATAATATTTTGAAATAGCAGCAAATTTTAAAATAAATTAAAAAAAACATGTAACTTCGGGGGTTTTTTAATTAGTTTTTCTTATTTTTCTCTCTTTTCTCTACTCTGATTTCTTCTTTTATCTTTCCATACTCTTCTTTTCTGAATGTGAGACCTTTCCCTTAGACTGTCCTTAGCACTTTGGGTAGCAACTGGATATAACTCATAAAATAAATTATTTCTGGCATTGCAGGTATCCAGGGTCCTAAAAATCTAGATGTTTTCTGCTATCAGTCTTATTTGAAAATACAGGGCAGGAGAACAATTTGAAAACAACTCTATTTTGCATTCTATGGAGATGCTATTTCCAGCTCCTTCCAATGTTGATTAAAAATGGGGCATTCAACTCACTTGCCATTCTTTGTCAAACGTGCTTTTGTATTGAAGCTCAAGATTCAAGCACTTCACAGCTCTCTCTGGTTTATTACAGCTCACTGTAACTGTGTCCTCTTTCCAGAAGAAGGTCACATTTTCTGGTGGATTGGGCTTTACTAAGAAGAACAGAAATAAATTTTGCTATAGACTCTGAAAAACACGCACCTCCCGGATAAAATTATGGTTGTTCCTTCCTTGTCTCAATGTTTCCCTGAGTAGTAATTGAAGAAGGTGGACTTTCTTCTTGTTGGGTTTGCTTTTGTGTCTGATCTCACTATTGACCATCAGAGTGGAGCCTGACACCACAACACTGCTCACTATTCAAGGTGCCACATTAAAGGTAGTTACTATCTCATGTCAGGAACCTACTTAAAGGCTTCTTCACTGGAAACAAAGTGACAATTTCGGTATCATAAAGACTCCAAGACGCACCTGTGCAGCTGCTGGAGGCTGCATGGGACGTGGTGGGGCAACTGCAAAAAGCACTGGGTTCCTACCTGTGCACAACTGAATCTGCCCGTCACTCTTCTCAGGTGGTCAGAAGACAATGACATAGTTTGAACTACACAGGTGGTTAGTCTTCAGTAGTGGGAAATGAAGGGGTGAGGAGATTGCTACCCACTTTCTCAGTCCTAGTTCCCTTTTCAAATTATGAAAACACTGCCCTCCTAATTTAAAGACTTTAGTCTGATGCTTGATATTTTTGCTTTGTTATCTAACCCTTGTTAGATAACATTCATTTTAATATCAGTGGGTGTTTAATAGCCAAAATTTGAGGATCAGGCTGCAGTTTTACATAATTTAACAGATATTGTAAGAATTATGATATATAAAAGTATTCTCAAAATTCAATGCCTTGACAGACTTTTGTTTAATGCCTTTTGCTGAAACATTATAATCAATTTGGAATACATTCTTTTTCCAGAAAATTCTCAGATGTATATTTTCTATGAGATTTTTATTAGGGAAAAATCCTTCCACTTGAAATGTTGTAACTATGTGAAATTCCAGAAGATTTTGATAATCTAATCGCACACTCGATGTGAAATATGTATTTGGGGACAGGAAGGATTTAACAGAAAGAGGAATGTGGTCTTTCTACTAGTAGTAGGATGTCCCTTTTACTCTGTACCAGAACTCATCAACTAATTTCTGCTGATATCTGATAATGCTTTTGTGACAGCATCTTTGATAAGAAGTAGTTTGCTGCCCCACATTGCATGGAAGATGACAAAATAATGGAAAGTTGAAAATATGAGAAAGATCACACAGTCAGCACTAAAACTATCAACTTTTGTTAATTTTCCTGATGCAAATACCAAGCAGGCCTGCACTAGACAAAGTACACCTACTTTTTTTTTTTTTTTTGTATTTTCATTCTGATTTTGAAATTGTGTTTTGTGACAAATCTGACTGTCCTGTGCTATCTCACTTAGCTGCAGCTGCACACTGGTGACAGCAAGGGAAAAGTATAGTTTTGTTTTGACATGCACACAAATAACATTTTATCTGTTGATATAACTAATTTATTCCCAAACTCAGACAACTGGAGAATCAGTGAGGATACTGGGACTACCAAAGTAGTTGTGACTTTACATACTTACTATAAAAATCAGATTTTAGTTTTTTAGAAAAAAGCTCTTCACTTCCGTTGCTGTTCCTGATAGAGATGGCAAGGGTGGGGCCTTCTGTCTTAAAAAGACATCCAGTATTATAATTGTGATCCAATAAATATGTGGGACATGGCTTCCAAACTTTGTGCTTGCCTTCATCAAATCTGTAAATGAAATAATATTGGTAAATGGACAACTTATCAAATAGCACTTGTCAATTCAATTAATTTTTGTTACTGTTATTATTTTTCTCGTCCTTTTTTTTTTTTTTTTTTTTTTTTTTTTTTTTTTTTTTTTTTTTTTTTTTTTTTTTTTTTTTTTTTTTTTTTTTTTTTTTTTTTTTTTTTTTTTTTTTTTTTTTTTCTTTTTTTTTTTCCACAAATGTTCCTACCAAGGAAAGTCTGAGCATGGAATATCTTGAAATGACAAATTTCATAGCAGTGTAAGGGAATTCATCACTCAAACCTCATTAAATTTCCAGCCCTAGGTTTTGATGCAATCTGACGTAAGTTTCCTTCATGCTGTTGTTTTCTAATAAGAGAATTACTTGATCAAACAGATGCTTTTGTGATTCTGTTTCCATGAATATACTGCCAAAAGTTCTTTCACATGTACTATTCAATAGCAAAAGATTAATCATTATGACTGACTTTAACCAAAATATTAAAAATATTAAAAATATTAAAAATATTAAATTTCTGTTAGTCATTAATTATGTCAATTAATAAAGAAAATATAAACATGTATGTGGAAATCCCCTTTTCGATACTGTAATTTGCATTAGCCACTTAACACAATGGCAGAAGAGGGACAAATCTTTCACATAATATCTGTGGTGACAGGCTACTCACCAGGCTTGTTGATTTGTACACTTCTGTAGCAGTGTACGTGGTGGCAGGTTTCATGCTGGATATTAACAAATGTTAAAAGCATTTTCAGTTCACAGAAGACTCAAATGGACTTAGATATTTCATTGTCCCAAAGTAAACCCTTAAAAAGAGAAGAATGGGCATTGACAATACTCACGTGTAAGAAAATGACACATTCTCATTGTGAAAAAGCTCTCTTGTGGCCCATGTGATCTGCATCTTCTCATTATTGAAATTGATTATTGTGGTGTTGATGGCATCCAAACCTGCCCAGGACAATGACAGAGAATATGATTTCAAGGGTAAGTATGAAAAGCATCCCTTGATATTTATAGTATTTCAAAGATATGTATGCAGTAGTCTCAGGTGATCATAAAATAAGAAGTCATAAGAATTTTTAAAATACAAGGAAACAGAGTAAAGTAACCTAGAGAGATTGAAATTAGAATTTCAAAATAGCAAAATGAAAGCATGCACAACACCAGGGAAAGATTTGACCCCATGCTCCCTTGGCCAAAAGATTTATACTGGGCCATATGTATGCAGTGCAGAAGGTCTATACCTTAAAGCTTTCCCCCATAATACCTACTAAGAAAAGCTATTTGGGAACTA
Organism: Empidonax traillii; assembly: GCF_003031625.1. Taxonomy (NCBI): domain Eukaryota; kingdom Metazoa; phylum Chordata; class Aves; order Passeriformes; family Tyrannidae; genus Empidonax; species Empidonax traillii. The sequence goes on along the minus strand of NW_020955424.1, from coordinate 31,223 downwards.
CTGCTATATTATTTGGGAACTAATGCTCTGTGTAAACTCTCAAATGTTTACTGTAAGAAATAAGGAACTGACACCATTGGTCCAAACCAGTCAAAGAACCATAGGAATAAAGAGGAGATCAGCAGAAGTAAGGGTTTTACATATTTGATCTATGTGGTTCTGGCCAATTCCACTCTAAATACTAGTGTGATCTTTTAATGTCTTTTGACTGTACAGATATTATTTCCTCTCCTGATCATTTCCTTGTTACAGTTCTTGCTGGGGAAACAGATATTTTAATTCCATGTCCATCATGATTTCACCAAAGATAAAACCTGGCATTGAAGAAATGGAGAAACTAAGAAGGTAGAAGGATTAGAAATCCACTCTATACTAAGGAGGAGGACAAATTATTTATTTTACATTCTAGAAGATGGGAAATGAAAAATATATAGAAAATTTGTCTTGAATATCAGCAAGAAACCACTTGAAGGAAAAATTTGCAGACTGCCGTCTCTAGCCATGAAGTGTCTATCACTAAAAACTTTTGCTGGAATATTCCTGCCTAGGAGGAAAATAGACGATTTTAGTTTTGATTGCTCCTTACATTTTATGTCATTCTAGACTTTTGAAGAGGTTTGCAGTGGAAAAATTTTAAATAATTTCTTATGAGATTTTCATCACATCCAGTCGTCGTGATTGTTTCATGGGAATCAGACATAATTATCCTCACGGTTGTATCTTTTGTTCCATAATTGATATTAAGAATGTGAGAAAGGCATATGAATTCAAGTCAGCATTTTGCCTATTTTCATGCCTATATCTCTGTGTCTAGATATTTTATGACTACTCTAATTAGAGTTAGAACATTTTGTATAGGGGCATTTATGTTGTAATACATTGTTTTGTCAAAACCATTCAAGACGGTCACAGAAGAAATCCAGGAGATACTGGGTAGATGTAGCTAGGTTTCTGCTATGTGATTCATGGAGCTCTGGTAAAAAAAATATTCTCCTCTATTCAAAAGAAAGACTACAAACTAACTCCTCCAGCTCCTAACTAAAGCTTGCAGGCTTGTTCTGTATTGTTTTCTCAAACAGAAAATCTTGTGCGTCAGTACTGTTACAAGTGGAGACAAAAATACAAGTTAAAACCTTCAAAAGCTATAGTGAAATGGAGTTTATTCAGCCAGTTCTACCTCTGCTACAACAGACTACCAATGTACCTCCTGTTTCCCAAGTTCTCAAGCTCTTTCTAAGTCCCTCTACAGGTCTAAGAGATGATTTTGTCTTTAATTAAGCTACGAAGAAATATGATGGCAGAGTGTCTAACAGTGGATTCTTGGTCTGCAATTACACTAACACACTTTAATTTTTATGGACTACCTGTTTGTGCTGTGCAAGGTATATAGCGTAATTGAAATCCATATGGCTTCTTGGACTTATATTTTCTATAAAGGTAGATAAACATATATTTGAGTGTATAATTACATGTTCTCCAACTCTAAATAAAATTGACATTATAAACCCTAATCTAAATATAAGTATAAATGTTAGCGAATGGAGAATATTGTACCATCCTGAGGTAATTTTTATGAATTTAGACTAAATCCTTTCCATTCCCTTTAGAAGCAACAAAATGTGTACTTTCTACTTTTTGGTAATTAGTCTGATTGCAGATATTTTCACTTTGAGAAAGAATTGCTAACGATCATTCTTCAATTATGAAAATAAAACCAGGAAGAGTACTTGCTTTCTTAATCACATATTTTCAAGGATAATTGATTTCAAAATTAATTCTGATGTTGTTTTTATGTGTACAATAGTTTGGCACAATGACAGAAAGCAAAATGCTTTTTGTAGGGCAAGGTTTTGAAGAATTTTCAAGTCAAAAATAAGCAACATTCTTCAGTTTATTCTCAGAAGGTGGCTTAACATCTCTGCAGAGAGCTGTGCACACCCATCTTCCTGCAATTTGTGAAAATAATTGAAATAGGCTAAGTGCTAAACCTAGGGGAAGGCTGTCTCACCTATAGGACAGCACAAAGAGTGGGTGTCTGAGGGTCTCATCGTAGATGTAGTCAACTAATCCAGGCTTTGCCAGGACTCTCACCAGATGAACAGTGCCAGCTCCAAACCATAACTTGGACTTGGGCAGTCCCGCTGAAAAACACAGCAGTGAATTTTTCATTATTTGGAGAGTGAGCTCAACAACCATTGTTTATCCTATTGCTCTCCAGCTGTGAGGTTGCAGCTGTTGGCCCAGGATGTGAAAAATCATCTTGCATTGATTTCTAGTGGTCAGCAAATGGTGAAAGTTGGGTTTACATATGACTGCTGCCAAGTTGCTCAGTGGTGTCAAGCTGCTAATATCTACCGTGGAGCTGCTAGCATCTTTAGACTGAAGGCAACTGTAAAGCAAACAGACTACTTCGCTGGCAAAAAGTAGGTGCTTGGTGACATCTAATATCAGTAAAGGTTTTGGGTAATCTTGTAGAATTTTTTGAGAAAAGCGGCTCTAACCACAGAATCAGGGAATCATAGAATCATAGAATACCCTGGGTTGGAAAGGACCTTAAAGATCATCTAGTTTCAACCCCCCTACCATGGACAGGGACAATTTCCACTAGACCAGGTTGCTGAGAGCTTCATCCTTGAACATTTCCAGGGATGGGGCATCCACAACCTCTCTAGGCAACCTGTTCCAG